>NC_077230.1:264194975-264309294 GCF_027887165.1 Monodelphis domestica | reverse complement strand
AGCAGGTTCCTCTCTCAGAGGATTGAGCTACTTTTCTTAGCTGATAAATGCCAGCCTACCTCTCAGTGAAAGTAAATTATACCAGTGATAGAAATCTTCTTGGGGAGAATTTAAAGTGGGGCAAATAAATAAAGGAAATGGAATTTCCTGCCCATAGTCCTTGCCAGAGATATAAGTAGGACTGGACTAGGGGAATTTCCCCCATGGTACTGGATTTCATAGCAGCTGACATTTTGTGTGTGTCTTTAGGCAGCTACAAACAACAGAGCTTTGTTCCTAGTTAGTAAGAATAATTGGTTAAATAGGAAGGTACAAGGAGGTAGGCTATAGAGAGTTCCTTCACCATGCTACCCTTCCCTATGTTCTTGCTCCCATGAATCAGCCTTTCCTGGAGTCCTGGACTATGTGTTTTCCTTTGGAGTACTTTGTGTTGTTTTCCCCAAGTGCAAGGATTCCTCTTCATGGCTCTCGTCCTCACTCCCTCTCCTAACCAGGCCCTATCCCAACCACCAGCATCTCTGACATTTTGGATGGCATGTGGAGAAGGGGAGGAGGGAAATAGAGTAGAGAATTAAATAATATTAGAGAACAGAAGAAAATTAGAGGTGAAGAGAGATAGAAGGGAGGAAGATGGGAAGAGAAAGGAGGAAAACAACTTAAACATCACAAATAAGTGTGTGGAGTGGGTGTGGGTTTGGGGATGGTAATAATATTTTTTTCCTTCAACTCAAGGTTCTATTGTAGAAGAGGAAGAAGAAACTCTACCTCCAAGACCATTCATCAGCATACCTCCCCAATAAAAATAATTTAGACTGTTTTTACATTTTGAATAAAATACAAAAGAATCTTCTCTCAGGAATTTTATTAAGTAACCAGTAAGCATTTATAGGTAGTTTCTGAAGTTTCTAAAATAGCAGAATAACTAATCCCATCTATGTAGAGGGGAACTGGAGAGAATGAGGAGATTTGAGGCAGAGAGATTTATTAGGTTATCATGACGATCTAAGCAAAGAGTCAATAAGAATCCGAGTTAAGGAGGTAGTCATGAATATTGAGGGAATGGGATGAACGTAAGAGATGTGGAAGTAGTGTTTATGACAACTGATTCGATGGATATGTGGGGTGAGGGAAAGTAAGGAATTAAGAATGACTCTGAGGTTATGAATCTGAGTGGTGGGAAGAAATGATGGTACCCTCAACAGAAATAGGAAAATTAGGTTGAAGAGTTTTTTTGGGGGGGAAAGATGAGTCCTATTTTTCATAATTTTGAATTTAAGATAACTATGAGACACTGAATGGGGAAGTCCAATAGGCTTTTCATGATATGGAACTAGAACTGAGGAGAGGGACTAAGACACACTCTGGTAGAGGGTGCAGCCACATGCTCACAGAGTGCTCAGCATGCCATCTTTAGCACCTGTGCCATAGGTTTGCCAGAACTGTCCTAGGACTAGGGCATTAATAGTTCATTGTGGACGCAACTGAGTGGCTCAGTGAATTGAGAACCAGGCCTAGAGATGGGATGTCCTAGGTTCAAATCTGGCCTCAGACACTTCCCAGCTGTGTGACCCTGGGCAAGTCACTTCACCCCCACTGCTTAACCTTTATCACTCTTCTGCCTTAGAACATAGTATTGATTCCAAGATGGAAGGTAAAGGATTAAAAAAAACAACAGTTCATTGGTAGCAATTTTAGTTTAACTTCCCCTCTAGAATTCTACCCTGCTCATACTGCCTTCTTACAGAGATCTTAAGCATTTGTTTCTGACCTTGTCTCTGAGAAGATGCTCTTTTGGAGCTGGTCCTCAAGCATGACTGGTTCTGGCCTCACTTTGGGTTAATCTGAACACTTTGGGTGTAGAAGAGTAAGAAAACTGACTTTAGGTCTTGGTTTTGTATCATATAACAAAGAATCCTAGAGTCATTGTTTGTCAGAACTGGAAAGGAATTAGAAATCTTCTGGTCTGACTTCCTCATTTTACAGAGGAATTAACTGAGCCTTCAGGAGGAGAAATTACTTCTCCAAAGTCACAGCACAAGTGGCTGTAGGACTCAGGTCTGCTTTTCAGGCCAGACAAGTCAAGTCAATAAGCTTATTGTATACCTGCTATATGTTTGGAATAGCATCAAGCACCAGGGATACTCTCTCCCCACAAAGTCAAAACCCATTCCTGCTCTCAAGGAGCTTCCAGTCTAATGGGTAAAAGAGCATGCAAACAACTAAGTACAAACAAAAAAGGATTAAAAAAAACTGAAGATAATCAATAGAGGGAAGTCATTAGCATTAAGGGAGTTTGGGGGAAATGATTTCAATTTTGAATAAGAATTTAAGATATTCAATAGTATAAAAATAAAAGATGACTGTAAAACTAATATGCAATAGATTGATTATGGGTTTATAAACTGATTTAGATACTCTGCTTGCTGTGTTTACAAAGTATCTTCAGTTTATATCAGTGAAGTGAAGCTCATAAATAAACTTCTCTTCAGGGCCAGACACAAGGACACTAAAGAGCCTCATTATAAAAAAATAAAATATTTATTAAAAATATAAGGATAAAAGGATTTCGAACTCTAAGGGATTCTAACTCCACCCAAATAAAACTCCCTGGTTCCACAAAGAACTGCTTCTCCTGTTTTCACAGGCTACACTAATCCTTCCTGATCTGACTAACCCAAATTTTTACTATTCTAAATAAACTAATACTATTATCCTTATAATTCTTAACTTTGCCTCCAAATTATAAAAAATAGCAAAGGCAAGCTGGTTGAGTCTCAACAAGAATCAAGTTAGGACTCTGAGAGAAAGAGAGAGTAACTCCTCACTACCTCCCAGAGAGTAACTCCCAACTCCCCCAGAGTAACTGCCACACCCAGAGTGTATAACTGTCACAGAAAAACCATTAAACTGTCAACATTTGAACCTGACATTCTGTCTTAGATCTGCTTCAAACTCTAATTCTTTCTCAAGCCAGCTTCTCTACTTCTTATCTTTAAACTGATATAACAAGACTTAATTTCTAATATCATCCTTATAATAGGCAGCTGGAAATGGGAGACTGGGGGTCAGAGGAGAAGTTAGGGCTGGATGAGTAGATTTGAGAATCATCAGAATAGACATAATAATTTAATCCATTGGAGCTGATGAGAACATCAATAAATCAGAAGAAAAAAACAGTCCAGGACAGAGCTTGGGGAACATCCACAGTGAGTGGGCATGACTTGGATGAAGATCTAATAAAGGAGATTGAGAAATAGATTGAGGAAGAGAATCAGGAAAAAAATTTAACAACCAACCAATCAAATTGTTTCATTTTATCAATCTAGTGTTCAGTTCATCTATTAACAAGCGAGTAATAAGTCTGTTTGTGTACCGAGAACTCACTAAGGGTCTCTACCATGTCTTTGTTATTAATCCTAAAGCTATATTTAGTTTTTCTTCCTTTAACCCTTGTGGAATCAAATCCTAATTCCTTACCTAAAGAGAGAATTCATTTAATGGTTCTCTTAGTACAGTCCATTGATGAGAAGTCAGTAGGTCTGGGTACTCCTAGTGTCCTATCAGAAAGGTAGCAAGACTATTTTAGGGGCAAAGTGGTGTTGTGAAGTCTAACAAAACTGACTCTAATAAATTATTGAGTACTCAGTGAGGGGAAAGAATCATACTACATACATAAGTAAATACAGGGGACAGCGGGGTGGCTCAGTGGGTGGAGAACCAGGCCCAGAGACAGGAGGTCCTGGGTTCAAATCTGGCCTCCAACACTCCTACCTGTTTGACCCCGAGCAAGTCACTTAACCCCCATTGCCTAGACCTTTACGTGCTTAGAAAACTCCAGTTCAGCGGAGTTTATTATAGAACCCACTGAAGATTGCTTGGTAGCTCAGGGATAATTGGAAGAACAGGGAGGATTTCCATCTGGGCTCTTCACAATGCCAAATGGTTACACAAGGGTTTTGTAGACATTTGTGAAAGGCTTCATGTATGTACAAAAATCATGTTTCTCATGTAACCTTTGCCAGTTATTATCTTAAATACTAAGTACATAAAGAGATAGGAAGGCTGAAAAAAATTGACTCAGGAATCAGGGGAGTTGGGTTCAGATTCGGCTCCTAATATTTCTACCTTTGTGGCCTTGGGCAAGTCACCTATCTTTTGTAGATGTCAGTTTCCACATCTGTAAAATGAGGGGCTGGATTCAATGGTCTCTGAGGTTCTTTCCAGTTCTAAAGCTATGGTCATGCAAGATACTTTATGAAACAATTTTAGCACTAATTACAGCTCTGAAAATAAATATGACTATTCTGAAAAGACTTCTCTAGAAAGAGGAATCTGTTTAATCAGGTTCCAGTTATTAAGAAGGTGACTTTGCTTTTGTCCTCTGAAACCTCAGAGGGAATGAAAGGTCAGTGGCTATCTTTGGAATGCTCTAGTGGGCCGAGGGAGCGGAAGGGTGGGGACATCAGACTCCCCAGGATCAAGTCACAAAGAGCCATTCTTTTCCCAGAGAAGGCTTTGCCAGGCAGGCTGCTGACTCAGCAGTGTGTGTGGGCAGGTGTGCTCTCCCTGTAAGAAGACAACTTAATGTTTTCTGCCTCATACTTAACATCCTTTTTATGTGGAAAAAAATTGTATATGCAGAATTGACATCTCCTGTTCCTAAGTGGGATTCACAAGAAGTAAATATGTTTTTTAGGTTTGAATGAAGAAAGAAAGAAAGAGAGAGAGAGAAAGAGAGAGAGAGAGAGAGAGAGAGAGAGACAGAGAGACAGAGAGGGGGGGAGAGGGGGAGAGAGAGAGAGAGAGAGAGAGAGAGAGAGAGAGAGAGAGAGAGAGAGAGAGAGAGAGAGAGAGAGAGAGAGAGAGAGAGAGAGAGAGAGGGAGGGAGAGAGAGAGACAGAGAGAGAGAGAAAGAGAGAGAGAGACAGAGAGAGAGGGGAAGGAAGGAAGGAAGAAAGGAAGAAAGAAAGAAACAACTATGGAGGTGTCTTGGTATTCAATGCAGAAGGCAGGTGAATACTGCAAAGTTGAGTACCAAATGATTAATGTAAATAGAATTAATCCATTCCAGACATCCAGGAACCCCAGATTTTATAAGGCATCCTATACATTACTGAAGCTGTATTTTACTAAGCAAACATCAATAATGCATAAATATAAATAAAAACAATAATTAGATGAAATAAAATTATTTTAATTAAAAAACTTATAGCAAATGAGAGAGTTTTGTTCATAATCCATCATGAAGAGAAGATGCTTCATCTGTGGTCTTCTCCAGTGATGTCAGAGCATCTTGATTAAAGAAAGCTTTATAGATTCTTCTCTCAGAGTCAACACTCAAATTATCTGACTGCATATGATTTCTAAAGCCCTCTGATCCTAAGTTTCCTATGTCTTCGCTCCCTACCTTTAATTAAATCAATTGCTTAATTCCTGAGAGCTAATTTGTGAACAAATTTAACCCTTCCCTTTCCCTTTGCTCTTCTTCAGCATGGAGAGCCTAAAACCTTGTCTACACTGGCCACATCCTAAGCATGACATCAATTTTTTGATATCAAGATGCTAGAAGGGGCATTAGAGGTACTCTCTCATTTTACAAATGAGGAAATTGAGGCTGCAATAAGTTAAGTGATTACTCAAGGTCACACTTATGGTAAGCAAGAGAGCTGAAATTTGAAACCAGGGCTTCAGATTCTAAATTCAGGGCTCCTTGCACCATATTATGCTGTCTTCTGAGACTCTGCCTTGGACCTTCTTGCTGCCTTCACTAAGATGCATTGTCCTTTGATGATGGAAGGGTAGTATTTGTTGGCACTGTTCAGTCACTTCTGACTCTTCTCTACCACTGATTGATTGTCCATGGGGTTTTCTTGGCAAAGATACTGGAGTGGGGCATCCTTTGATCCAGTAATATCACTACTAGTACTATATCCCAAAGACATAAAGAAAGCGGGGTAAGCACCTGCTTGTTCAAAAATACTTTTAGCAGCTCTTTTTGTGGTGGCCAAAAACTGGAAAATGAGGGGATGGCCATCAATTGGGGAATGGCTGAACAAGTTGTGGTATATGTTGGTGATGAAATACTATTGTGCTATAAGAAACAATGAACAGGATGATTTCAGAAAGAGCTGGAAGAACTGATGCAGAGTGAAATAAGCAGAACCAGGAGAACAGCAATATTGTACAATGATCAGCTGTGAAAGATTTAGCTACTCACAGTTATACAACTGAGGAACTTATGACAAAGAGTGTTATCCACTTCCAGAAAAAGAACTGTTGGAGTCAGAATGCAGATGAAAGCACATGATTCCTCACCTTAGATTATTTGGATTTTTATTTAGGAGTTCTTGGTTTTATATGTTTGTTCCCTTACAAAAGTGAACAATCTGGAAATGTTTCACGTGATAATACAGGTATAATCCAGATCAAATTGTTTACCATCTCTGGGAAGAGGGGGATTCAGACAATTTGGATCATATAACATCAGAAAACTTATGTGGAAAAGTGTCATTACATGAAATTGGTCAAATAAAATATCTTTACAAAAATAAAAGATATTGGAATGGTTTGTCATTTCTTTTTTCCAGGGGTTAAGTGATTTGGCCAGGGTCACACAAATAACAAGTGTCTGAGACTGGATTTGAACTTAGGGCTTCCTCTCCATGTCCGGCACTCTATTCACTAAGTCATTTAGCTGGCTCTAGGTACTTCATTTTCCTCCTGGTAACTTTGAGGCTGCCTTTAACAGAACCACCCACTATGCACTGGAGGAAAGGTTTCTTTTTTCATTACGTACTCCCACACCGTCAATGCTCACTTCGAAACAGTTGACTCATTAATCTTTATCTCCATCCTACCCAGAGCACCAGGTACCTGCTGACTTCGTTTATGATCTTTCCCCTTAATGCCTCTGTGCATAGTTTCACCATCTGCCAAGTCATCCTGAAAATCTCAATGTCATCTTTGTCTCTTTCCTCTCTTGGTCCGTCCACATCCCCATATCCTAGTGATTTTGCCTCCCCAGCATCTTTTACACCTGTCCTTTTCTCTCAGTTTATATCATCAGCATCCTAGGGCCACCAACCCTTTACATTTTCTCCCCTAGATTATCATTATCAGTTTTTCATTTTGCCTCATCTCCCTCTCCTTGGATCTACTTTCCTTTGGCATTGTTTGCATAACCTTTGCAATGAATGATATCAAATTAAACACCACCAGTGGCTCCCTAGGATCTAACAAAGTACTCAGCATTCAAAGCCCTCTCTAATTCAGTCCTAATCTACTTTTGGGTTTTTTCTTCCCTTTATGTGCTCTCCATTCTACCCCACTGGAATACTGGTCTTCCCTTTCCAAACTCCATTCTTTTGCCCCTATCATCCTTTACGTCTAGAATGGACTTCTCCATCTCCCTGAATGCTATCCCTTATCTTCATTTATGTCTTTTTGAGGTTGCTTTCTTTTGATTTTCCTTCCTCCCTGAAGCCTTCCCTGACTGCCCTGTACCTGAAAGTAATCTCTCTCCACATTTCTCATAGCACATTGATTGCCTAGACCATTATCATAGTTTTCTAATTTTTTTAAACTTTACCTTCCATCTTAAAATCAATACTGGTTCCAAGGCAGAAGAGCTGTATGGAGTAGGCAATGGAAGTTAAATGACTTGCCCAAGATCACACAGCTGGGAAATTTCTGAGGTCATATTTGAACCCAAGACCTCCCATCTCTAAACCAGTCTCTCAATCCACTGAGCCACCCAGCTTCCCCTGTCACATCTATTTTTGTAATATCATCTCTATAGCCACTTAACAACTACTTGTTAATTGATTGATGGCATTAGGCCTTGCATAGAACAGACTCTTTATATATATATATATATATATATATATATATATATATATATATATGTGTGTGTGTGTGTGTGTGTGTGTGTGTGTGTGTGTGTGTGTGTGTGTATATATATATATATATATATTTTTTTTTTAAGCTGTTTAGCCTAGCAAAAAGAGTTCTGGGCTTGGATTCTGGAGATCTAAGTTCAAATCCTATTTTTGACCCTATTGTGTGATCTTGGGCAAGAGACTTCTTGTCTCTGGGTCTGGTATTTCTCGTCTGTCCCATGGGGAGTTTGGCTAAATGGCCTCTGGGTTCCTACCAGATGCAGAGCACTCCCCAACCCCCCCAAATTCTTCCTTTGTCTCTCTGAGGTTTCTCTGTTTTCATCCCTCTTCCATGTAACTGCTACCAGATTGCCACTAGATGGCGCTGCCACCAAGGTTAGCCGGCGACGGGCTCTGCTGAGATGCAATCTCCAAATCTAGGTCATCTCCTTTCTCTTTTTAGCAGTGACGTCAGCTGTTGTTTGCATCAGAGCATCAGCCTATCCTGCCTCCGCCTCTGAGGACAGCTACAGCTTGCAGAGAGGATGACGCTAGAAGGATTAAAAATAATAATAATAATAAAGATTTTCAAAGCCTGAATCCTCCAACCCAGAAATGACCTCGGCCACTGCCGCTACTCTCCTCCCAGAGATTGCTCCACAGATGCTCGCCCTGAGGGACGTTTCTCCCAGAAGCAGCTGAACGGTGATTCTCTTTGCCTCAGTCTTACCTGCCTCCGCTAAAATATACTTGGTCCAATTACATTTATCAAATAGTCGCAGAAGCCTTGGTTGGGGCGAGACACAACACTGTAGGAGACAGAGATGGTGACAATCACTGCTATTTGCACAATGCCTTCAAATGGGAGAGGGGATATAATGGTAATAATAATGAATACTGATGTGCTGTCTTTATTTGCAGAGATATTCTAGAGATGGTCTCTCTTGAATCTCAATACAATCTTTTTAAGTGACAGCAGGCTTTGTCGTACCTATTTTATAGATGAGCTCACTGAGGCTGAGAGAGAGTCAGCGACTTACATGCTCATAGTCAGCTAGTGGGTGACCCAGGGAGGATTTGAATCCTGACTCTGAGGTCCAGTGCTTACAGTAGTAGCAGTTAACATTTATATAAACCCTTCCAGTTTGCCAAGTGCTTTATGCACATTATCTCATTTAATCCTCACAATAGCCCTGAGAGATAGGTGCTATTCCCTCTAGGAGAAACCTGAGAGATCGTGAGCCCAGGAAATGTCTAGCTTGGTATTTGAACCCAGGTCTTCCTCATGCCAAGTCTGTTGTCTCCTCTATAGAAGACAGGCTGCCTATACTAACTACCTCCCTCACAGAGGCTGTTTTAAGGAAAATGCTTTATAAAGGATTATAGAAATGGGAGCTATTCTTGATCCTGTTTTACATATAACTAAAACTGAGGGAAGTTGTCATTTGTCCAGACTTGAATAAGTCTTCTGACTCCAAGCCCAATATGTTTTCTTTTTCATTAAAAAAAAATCAAACTGCACCTAACAAATACCAAGTAAAACAGGCATTTGTTTTCCAAACATTTAGCAGTTCAAAATTACACTAAGATTTTTGGGATACTCCATAAAAAGAACTGAAAAAGTATTGTTCATGAAACTGTGGGTCTCTATTATGTACAGTTTGATTTTCTTTCTAAATATATAATACATTTGACATATAGCCTTCAAAGCTGGTCTGCTTGTCTGTGATTGTCTGCCCTCTCTTTTGTTACTTTCTATGCATCTTTAAAATATTTTGATGACTTTTTCTTTTTCCTGTTTTTTCTTCCTTTCCTTCTCCCCCTTCCCTTCCTCCCTCCCTTTCTCCTCTTTCTTTCAGCTATCTTACCCTATCTCTCATACCCTCCCAAACCACTCTCAAATTCAAGACAAAACAAAACAAAAATCCTTTTGACAAATGTATAATTAAGCAAAGCCAAATTCCACATTGACCATGTCCCAAGATGTATGTCTCATTCTACATTTTTGAGCCTATTTCATCTCTGTCAGAATGTGGGAAACATGCTTCATCAGTCTTCTGGAATTGTGATTGATCATTACATTGACCAGAGTTCTTATGTTGTTAAAAGTTGTTTGTTCTTAACATTAATCTTACTTTATAAATTGTTCTCCTGGTTCTATTCACCTCATTGCATCATTTTATACAAGGCTTCCCAGGTTTCTCTGAAATCATCCCTTTCATCATTTCTTAAGATATGTGAAATTGAGATTAATGTCACCCTACTTATTCTTTAGAATTTTAGCCACCAGGAATGTATACACCCCCCACTTAAGGGTTTAATGTGGAGGTGGGGGGAAGGTTTATGACCCACGAGTGCTAGCAAGTGCTAGCAAGTGACCAAAAAAAAACTGACTGCCCCCTGAGCAATCTAGAACCAAGTTTAAGCCATCATTGGTGCACAGGTGGAAGGAAGGCACAGGAAGTGACACAAGGAACCACCTTTAAATTTTGTGGTCACTTCCTGTGAGAGGGTCTTCACCTTGGAACTTGACTGTGGAGGAGTTTGGGTTGAGATCTTAGATTGCTTCCTTTTGGATTGACACATGGTGAGTGAAAAGGCTAATTCCCTTTCCTTGGCTTTCTGGAGACACTACCTCTGGAGAGGCCCCTGATCTTGGAGGGGCTTCTGAACTCCTTCCTGGTTCAGACTAGGCCAGAGAAGCTATCTCTGTCTCTCTCTGTCTCTCTCTATCTCTGTGTCTCTCTCTGTCTCTCTGTCTCTGTCTCTGTCTCTGTCTCTGTCTCTGTCTCTCTCTCTCTCTCTCTCTCTCTCTCTCTCTCTCTCATTCATTCCCTTAATTTCTTCTCTCTATTTGCAAATAAACTACCATAAAAGCCATTCTGACTTGAATAATTAATTGGGATTTAGTAATTAAATCTCTGGTGACCAACTCTCAAATATTCAGTCCAACCATAAGTTTTACCTCTTACAGATGCAGTAATATCCTTACAGGCATATGCCTTAATGTGTTCAGTCATTCCCCAAAAGAGGTGCTATGAATATTTAGGTGCTATAAATACTTAGTACAAAAGAGTCTTTTCTTTCTTATTTCTTTGTTTCTTCTTCTTCTTCTTCTTCTTCTTCTTCTTCTTCTTCTTCTTCTTCTTCTTCTTCTTCTTCTTCTTCTGCTTCTGCTTCTTCTGCTTCTTCTTCTTCTTCTTCTGCTTCTTTCTTCTTCTTCTTCTTCTTCTTCTTCTTCTTCTTCTTCTTCTTCTTCTTCTTCTTCTTCTTCTTCTTCTTCTTCTTCTTCTTCTTCTTCTTCTGCTTCTTCTGTTTCTCTGCCCCTCCTCCTCCTCTTCTTTCTCATGTGCCTCCTTCTTCTTCTTTCCTTGTCTTTGGTCTTAAAACTGGCATTAAATATCTGTTCTAAGGCAGAAGAATTTTAAGGACTAGGCAACTTAGGTTAAGTGACTTGCCCAGGTCACACAGCTAGGCAGTATCTGCAATCAAAGTTGAACCCAGGTCCTCCCAACTCCAGAACTGACTTTTTATACAGTGAGCCACCTAGCTTTCCCCTTTCCCTCTTTCTTTAATCTCTTTTGGGTATAATAAGCCTGTGAGCAATATCAATGGGTCAAAGAGGATATAAAGTTTAGGGATTGGGGGAGGGACTAGTTCTAAATTACTTACCAGAATGACTAGATCATTTTACAGCTACACCAACAATGCATTAATGGACCAGTTTATTTAATACTTTCTACTCTAAACATGCAGACAAATAACAATACAAGACAAGGTGTGATTAGATCTATAGGAGATGTAAAGACTACTTTGGGAACATGGAGAATAGAGATTTCTTATGGCTAGGGAGAATCAGGAAATTCTTCAAGGAGTAGATGACATTTATCTTTGGTTTTAAAGATTGAATAAAGTTTTTAACAGATGGAGATCCAGAAGGGCATGTGCTATTATTCCCATATATTGTGTCTCAGTGAAGATTCACCCTCATTAGATCACATGATCTGGCAGACCCTTTTTATTTTCTTCTATGCAGTGATTCACACTATTTTCTTCTCTGTAACCCAAATGAACCAACTTCCTTATACTTTCTCCCAACTAATCTGACATGGCACCAGTGGAAATGGAGAACTCTAGATCATCTTAGCTAAGAACCTGAAAGCTGCCAAGAGCCACTGTCCACATCTACACCCTCCCACACACTGTAGTCTAAACCTCACAGTAAATTGACCAATGTGATATGTCTACATTAAATGCTGAATGCAAAGCAAACCTGGTTTATCCTTATTAGAAGATAGTTACCACTTTGTTATGTGGCATCACATAGTCACAGGAGATTTTGTGGTAGACATAGGGCAAAGCTGGAGCCAGCTCAGACTAGCTCAGGAGAACCAATTGTTAAAATTTCAGTGTGAGCATTTACACTTTGCAAATCTGCAAATCAGGACTTGATTATTGTTTTGGCAACTTGAAAGTGCACTTCGGGCATGCAGTCTCAAAAATGTTCACCAACACTGATCTAGACTTTTAAAAAGGATAGAGAGAATGTTAATAATGTAAATTAAAATTTAAATATGTCCATATATATATATATATACATATATATATATATGAAGAGAGAGAGATGTAAACTTTTGTCAACATACCCTTGGATGGAATTTATGTCATTTCCTTTCCTGAAGTTACAAATTTATTGTTTGTATTCTACCAGGATGAATACCCTGTCATGACCTCATGATTTATTGCTTCAATATCTCACTAACTACCACTTAAATTTTTTAAGTTATACTTTTTTCCTCCAAATTCTCAAATCTTGTGAATCTCTTTAAAAATATCTCCCCCAATTACATGCAAAAACAATTTTTAACATTCTTTTTTTGAAATTTTGAGTTTTAAACTTTCTCCTTCCTTCCTGCCCTTCCCCTTGCCAGACTGTAAGCAATCTGATGTAGATTTTACAACCAGTTACCACTTTAGAATCATTTGGGCCCCAACCTTCTATCACTCCCACTTATAAATCATCATCCCTAGATTATCTCATACAATATAATTTATTTAATACTGAATAAAGCACTTAGCATGGTCCCTTGCTCTAATGACAGAGCCATTTTCCTGATTCTCCTTCCTTTTGAAACATTCTTTATTTTTATCTCCTTTGTTAGCTCATCATACTGCTCACACTTCTATAATGTCAGTGGTCTTCAAGGATCTCTCCATGGTCTTCTTCTCTTTTTATATCCTCTTTCTTTTACATCTCATTCATCCCCATTATTTCAACTACCATCTCTTCACAGAAGAGTCTTCAATCTGTCCTCTGGTCCACAATGCTCCATTTCCCCCACCAAAACAATAAATGCTGTTGGAAGAGAATTTCTCTCTATTAATGTTGCTTTGTTTTATGTTACCTCCCAGTGACCTGAAGGTCAAAGACCACTGAGATGTGCAGATATATACAGGTCCTCAGAGACAGGAAGTTAGAGAACCCAAGAACCAATGAGACAGGAAGCTGATCCATAGGCACTGCCCCCCTGGGTGGCCCAGGCAAATTAAGAAACTGTGGCTAGTTCCTGAGATGTAATGAGTGAGAGTTAGTGGGTGGAGAAAACTGCTTATAAGGGAAGACCCAGAAGGAAGTAAGGGTCTTCTGGTTGGAACTTGGAACCCAAAAGAACCCTTGTCGGTGGTGATCTTCAATCCATCATGGCAGCCAAGAGCTTAACTAAGCAAATCTCTACTTCTTTCTAACCTTTCCTCTCTTTACTATTACTACTTTGATGTAATAAAGTTATTAAAGCTACTAGCAGCCTCATAATTTAATTTTAAATATTACAATGCTTTGCTAAAATCTAGATAAACTAGATTACACCGTTCACCTAATAACTATCAAAAATGAGAAGAGTCAGTCTGACATGTCTCTTTTCACATAAGCCATACTGACTCTTTGTGATCACTACTTTCTTTTCTAGTTGGCCAATAGTTATCAATATTATTATTTATAACCCTTTCATATTACATTCTAGAATTTTGCCAAAGAGTCCAAGTCAAGATCAGTGGTTTATAGTCTGATATTAAAAAATGGAATTATAGAAACTTTTTTCCAGTCCTACATCACTACTTTAATTTGTTGCAATGTTTCAGAGATCACCCATGGTTGTTCAGCAAGAACATCCTTCTATTCTTGGTATTTTCAGTGTAATTTATCTGGGGCTGCTGCTCTGAACTTGTCAAGGGCAGTTTGGCACTTTCATTATTGTTTTGCTATTCAGTATTAGGCATTTTTGGTTTGTCCTTTCTGGTTTGAAGGGCAATGTCTTCTCCTCCTTGGGAGAGAAATCAGAAGTAAAATAAAAGGGAAAGAAGTCAAATAAGAGCTGTCTCCATCTTTATCCATCATGAAATGGCTAGATGGTACAATGGATGTACTGCCAGGCCTGGAGTCAGGAAGATCCAAATACAAATCCAGCCTCAGACATTTACTAACTCTGAGACTTTAAACAAGTCACTTAACTTGTGTTTGCCTCAGTTTCCTCATCTCTAAAATGGGATTAAGAATAGCCTACCTCCTGGGGCTTTTGTGAAGATCAAAAATTATAAAATACTTGGTGCAATGCCTAGCACATAGTAAGCATTATATAAATGTTAGAATTATAATAATAATTATTATTTTTCCTTACAGTCCTAGCCCTTCTTTGATCTCTCTCTTTTTTCTGAATTGGGTAAGAAAAACAGCAGCCACCTTTTGGCGTCCTTAACATTCCTCAGAAACCTCAATTTATTCCAAGCTTTAATGCTCCTCACACTGTCTATACTGATAGAACTGTGCCATCATTTGTATTCATCTCCCCTGTAAGGTCTTTTGGATTTATCCTGTAGGTGGTAGCAGAGGCTGCATGAATCCAGGAGCTACTTTTAGCTTATGATCTCATCTATGATAAAGGGAAAGTGGCATCTGGAGAGGAGAGGAGGAGAAAGAGAGAGAGAACTCTTTGCTATGCAAAACATGGATTTGGAAATTCACCTAATTGGAGTTCTAGCCATCCAATTCCCTTATAGGAAAGAAAAAAAGCAGTTAAGATAGAGAGACCTAGCAGTATCTAGGCAGCACTCCGACTGAATTGCAGCATATTCAAGAATGTCCATCCATTCTCCAGTTAGAGGGAGAAAGGGACCAGATTTATTCCAAAACAGTAGAACTAAGCCCATTATGGGGAAGTTACAAGAATGTGGATTTTGGCTTGGTATTAGAAAGAGAATTTTCAATGCTAATGCTAATAAAATTGGGCATTTAATAACAATTGACATTTATGTCTCCTCCCCAAATCCAAACTATTGACAAGGTGTGACATTGTCACCTATCTAAGGTGGTCAGTCCCTCATCCTCTCATGTCTGGACCACCACAATAGCCTGCTGAGGGTTTTACCTGCTTTGGCTTTTCTCACATCAGTCTAGGACGGTGGCCTAAGCTCTGCCATTGGCAGATGATTGAATTTGACCCTGAAAGGGGAGGAAGGGTAAAAGGTTCCAGACAAGGAAGCAGGCGCTCTCTTGTGCTGGTGAGGGTGCTTTGGGAAGGGTGGTTGCGGTGGCCAGGCTGAGACCACCCAGGTGGTAGTTTAGGTTAGGCCATTTTTCTTTTAGTCTGTTACCTAATTCTGATCTTTACCTATTCAAGTAAATTTAATAGACTGCATTAAATCCTAAGGATCAGGGTCCTAATTTTAATTCTAACAGCATATTTACATGTGTGTTTGTGCATATTTGTTTATATATCTCTCTATATAGTATCTATATAAATATATATTATATTTATTTAGTTAGATAAAAGATAGGTGTAACTCTATGGTCTGAGTCTCCAAAAAGCAAGTCAAATCAAAAGGAATTAGAGATTCACAAGAAAGAAATTCTGTTGATACTACAGTGAACAGTCCTATTAAAGATGAATAAGAGATGCTTAAAGGAAAATGATGTGACTTCATGGGACATGCCTCTAAGGAGCTCCAGCTCTGATCTGTGAATCTTATAGACCTTATCTGGGTCATAGAAGAAAGAGGCAAACTACAGTTTGCTGAAAGATACCATGGATATTGAATTAATTCCATCACTATATATTTTGTGTGTTACATATATATAGCATATACACAATATATGTGTGTATATACACACATTATTTTATAGTATACAGGACACACATATTATATATGGGACAGCATCTAAATACTTAGGGGAAAAATAAAATAAATTACAAGTAAAAATGACCATAAAATTACAATAGTGGAGGACTTTAGTATACTCAATCAGCCCTTGATAAAGGTAACAAATTAAATAAACCAGAAAGGAGTTAAGAACTTGAGTAAAATTTTAGAAAAGCTGGATATAATGGACCTCTGGTCCATGAATGGAAAGAATTATGGGGTTAGCAGATAGAGAGCCAGGCCTGGAAAACCAGAGGTCAAATCTTTCCTTGGACACTGTAAAAATTAAATTAGTTTCTAGTAATAAAAATATTATACTTTATGAGTTTTATTAAGGATTATTAGAATTCAAGAAATAAAGAAAATACAAAAATAAGAAACCATGTGCCCATGGCTGATTAGCCAATTCAGAATACCTGCGCTTAATTTACTTACTACATCATTGCAATGGGAGAGCAGAGCATAGAAGAGGGAGAGGTAGGCGTTACTGCCAGTTAAAATACTAATTGTGATCTCACCCAGGTGGAGACTCAGGTGAGATTAAAGGGAATTCTGGGAAATACCAAGGACTTCTGGGGATTGAAGTCCAGGGTTCAAATCTCCATTTTACACACTTTAGACACTCAGACAGTCCAGTTCTTTGCTGTGTGACCTTGAGAAGGCCCCAGAACAACCTCTAACCCTTATAGCTCTTCTGCCTTAGAACCAAGACTTAGCGTCCATTCTAAGATAGAAATTAAGGGGAAAGGGAGAGAGAGGGAGAGGAAGGGGGAGGTGAGGGGGGGAGGAGAAGGAGGAGGAGGGAAGGAAGGTGTATGTTTTTCAGCTGGGCATAGCACCTTTATAAAAATTGATTATGTATCAGAACATAGAAATCTCCCAAACAAATGCAGTAAAGCAGAAATATTAAACACATCCCTTACTGACTATAATGTAAAAAATTATATTGAGGGGCACAGTTATACAGGGGCACTAAAAATGTTGAAAATCAAGGGAGAATAAGTAACTTAAAACTAAAGAACTGACGATGAAACAACACATAGAATTTTGGAGAAGCAGCCAAAGTAACCATTAGGGAAAATCTTATATCTCTAAATTTTTTTATAAAAAAGAGAAACAATATATTTATGAATTGTGTATAAGATAAAATCCCAATAAATTAAAAACTTCACTTAAATAATAAACCAGAAATCTTAAAAATCAAAGAAGGGGTTAACAAAATTAAAAGAAAAACTCATATTAAATTAATAAATAAAGGTAAAAGTTATTTTTGAAATAAAGCCAGTAAGTTGATGTCCAGTAATTTCAGTTGGTTCCAACTCTTCATGATCCCATGCTTTCCTGGAACAGGGATACTGAAGTGGTTTTCTATTTTCTCCTCCAGCTAATTTCATAAATGAGGAAACTGAGGCAAACAATTGTGACTTTCCCAGGGTCACACAGCTAGTGTCTTGAACTTAAGAAGATGAGTGTCCTTGACTCCAGGCCCATCATTCTATCCACTATGCCACCTACCTATCCTGAAATAGATAAAGCATTGATTTAATTTGATTAAAAAGAAAAAAGTGAAAAACCAGTATCAAAAATTTAAAAGTTTGCAAATGAAGGAATTAAGGATATTCAGAACTACTTTGCCTTGCTATACATAATAAAGTCTACAAATTAAATGAAATACTAAATATTTTTTAAGATATTAAATAGCCAAATAAAAAATAGTGAATTTAAAAAGCTGTCTCAAAGGAAGAAATTAAACAAGTTATAAAAGGATTCCTACTTTAAAAAGAAACCCAAGACCAAATAGATTGAAAAGTAAATTCTATTATTAAAAAAATAATTAATTCAAATATGGCATAAACTGTTTGCAAAAAATATCAAAAGAAGGTATTATAAGAATTAATTAGGAATTTGACAAAACAAGAGAGCAGCTTTTAACAATTTTAGTTTTAATGAGAATATAATAAAAAGAGATAAATATAGGAAAGAGATAGAGAGAGAAATTGCCTAACTACCCTATAACTCCCTATATCTCCCTATAACTTCCATTAGAGAAAGTACAGCTGTTCACCATTTAGCTCAGCTCACCAGGCAGAGTCAAAATTCTCCTCAGTACTTGAACTGGCCTTTTATAACCCCCTTCTTACCTCACTTCCTGTCTCTCTGGTTTCTACTTCCTTTCACTGTGGACTGGTATATCTTTACACATCTCTATGGTAAAAGGACCTCCAGATCCCCTATTAAAGTTGAACAGGAATAAAGAATTCCCTTTTACAGTATCTTACCAAATTCTTCTTATGCCAGAAATATGGTCTTGATACATAAAGCAAAAAGAATCAAAATGTAAAATGAAAGCTATAGACCAATATTCCTATTGAACATTCATGTAAAAATTATAATTAAAATATTAGCAAAGAAGATAAAACTATATCACAAAAAATATACAGTAGGTTGGATTTATACCAGGAATGCAGAGTTGGTTTCTTATTAGGAAAACTATAAACATAATTGACTGTATTAATAACTGAAAGAACAAAATAATGATTATATCAATAATAGATACAGAAAAAACTTCTTGACAATAACATCCACATCTTTTGAAAAACACTAGGAAACATAGGAACTAATGGATTCTTCCATAATGTGACATATAGGATATATATGTAAAAAAAAAAACACCAAGATCCAGCATTATATGCAATATGGATAAACTAGAATTCTTTCCAGTAAAATTGGAGTGAAACAACAACAATGTCCATCATGACACTTTCTAATTGACAATAGTATTAGAAATGCTGGCTTTAGTATTAATGTAAGAAAAGAACTGAGGTAATATGAATTGATAAAGAAGAAAAATTATTATTTTTAGTTGTTGATCTGATGGTGTACTTAAAGAACTCTAGAGAGCAAATAATATATTCCATAAATTTATAGAGTATAAATCCATACAAATCATCAGCATTTCTATATGATATAAGTAAAATTCAGCAGAAATAGAATGAAAAAGAAATTTAATTAAAAATAACTACTGAATAAAATACTTGGGAGCCTACCTACCAAGATATGTGCAAGAACTATAGTAATACAAGTATAAGCTATTGTTTAGAGAAATAAAGATAGGCCTAAATAATTAGAAAATGTTGATTATTCATGGTACCTAAATTAATTTACTTACTAAATGCCATACTAATTAGACTTCCAGAGTATTATCTAATAGATATAGAAAAAATAATAATGAAATTCCAGTGGAGACAAAAAAGGCCAAGAATCTCAAAGGAAATAATGAAAAGAAGTGGTAGAAAAAGGAGGTGAGTAGTACCACGGTTCCAACCATATTCTACAAAGCATTAATTCTCAAAGTAATTTGGTACATGTTTAAAAAAAAGATTTATCAATAAAATAGATACACAATTTATAGAAGTAAACAAACTTAGTAGCCTAATTTTTGATAAACACAATAATAAGCCACAAAGGTGAGAATTCAGTATTTGATTTTTTTAAACTGTTGGGAGAAATGGAAATTAGATTTAGAAAAATAGCTCACATCTTATACCAAGATAAGTTTCAAATGAGTGTGTTAAAATTAAATTAGTTTCTAGTAATAGAAATATTATATTTTATGAGGTTTATTAAAGATTATTAGAAATCAAGGATACAAAATAATAAACCACCTGCCAAGGGCTCATTAGCCCATTCACATTTTACTTACTACATGTTGCAATCTCTGAGTAGAGGAAGAGAGAGGCTGAAGTAGGCATTATATCCAGTTTAAATACAAATTGTGATCTCATCCAGGTGGGGACTCGGGTGAGATTATAGGGAATTCTGTGAAGTACCAAGGACTTCTGGGGATTGAAGTCTGGGGTTCAAATCTCCATTTTACAGATGTGATCTAAATATAAAAGGTCATATCATAAATAAATTAGAAAAAAATTGAAAAATCTACCTATCATATCTATGGACAGCCCAAAGTTTATGATCAAACAAGGAATAGTGTGGATTTTAGAAGATAAAAATGGGTAATTTTAATTTTATAAAATTAAAATTTTTTTGCACAAACAAACCCAATAAAGTTAAGATTAAAAAGAAAACTGTTAACAGGGGAAAACAATTGTAATATCTATGAACTAAGTCTCATTTCCAAGATACATAAACAAAATTTCCAATTTATCATTTATAAAATGATTTCCAATCATTTTAAAATGCTGGTATGGCTGTTATTCTTATAAGAGCCATACTATCATTTTAAAATGATCTAAATATAAAAGACAATTCTCAAGAAAATCCAAGAAAATTTTATTCAAATCATTAGTAATTAGAAAAATATAAATTAAAGCAATTCATAAGTTATACCTCCCACCCATCAGATTTTCTTAAAAATAAAATGATAACTATTAAAAGAGTTGTAGGAAAACAGACACATTAATATTTTCACAATGGGAGAACTATGAATGTGTACAATCATAAGCAAACAATTTGAAATTATTCACAAAATATTATGGAAGAGTTCATGCCATTTGATGTCTTCCAGACCTATGTCCATAAGAGATAAAAGAAGAAAGAGTCCTATTAGCACAAAAAAAATTTGGAGTGATTCTTTTTGTTGTTGCAAAATACACCTCGATTTAAGGGAATGCCTATCAATTAAGGAATGACTAAACAAATTATGAAATATGAATGGGATGAAATAATATCATGCTCATATCTCAACACAGTAGGAACCATGAGATTCCAGCAAAAAAAATGGTCAATAATTAAGTCTACTGGCCTGGCCACTAAAGTAAATAAATATGAATGAGCAAAGGAGAAAGAACTCAACTATTGATAACTATTATGGGGACAGAGTAGACCTCGGTTCAAATTCAAAGGACAGTCAAATAAAAATACCTCTTTCAAAAGCAGCAAAGAAATATATCAAATGGCCACAAGCTCAAAAAGAGTTTTTGGGAGAACTTTAAAAAGACTTCAAAAGCCGAATGAGAGAAGTTGAGGAAAAATTAGAAAAAAAAAATGAGCAATGTAAGAAAATCAAATGGAAAAAGAGATCCAGAAACCAATGGAAGAAAATGACCTCTTAAACACTAGCATTGGACAAGGGGAAGCTAATGATTTTCTATGACAATAAGAAAATAATAAAGCAAAAAAATTACATTATAGAATATGAAACATCTATGAAGATAGGATTAAGTCTCCCCTTGTCTATTTTAAGTTAATCAGTCAGAACTTAGAGTACCTCTACTTTACACTAAGTATGAGAGTTCATAAGTCACTTGCTAAAGTGGTGACACCTCCAAAGGCTACTGCCATCACCCCGGGCAGTGCTAGGCAAATTGAAAGACTGAAATTGGTTCCTATAAAGTGGGGAAGGAACAGGAAGTGACATGGGAAAAGGACTATAAGAAGTCCTGAATTTCCTGTCCAAGGGTCTTCTCCTTTGGACTTGTCCTTTGAATTTCTTCTCCTTTGGAGTTCATCTTTGGGCACTGCGTCAGTGAGCTGGATTGAAGGAGGAAACTCTTTCCCTGGGTCCTGCATCAGACTTCTGGGTGAGTAGTTGGCCTTTCTTTCCTAACTTCTGAAGAGATTGGTTTCAGAGAGGCCTTTCTTTCCTGGAGGAGGCTGCATTAAGGAACCCTGACTGAAGACACCACAGAGACTCCTGGCTTAAGAGATTACCACAACCATGGGGAGATCTGGACTTGAGAATCCTTGCTGAGTGGTGAGCTGGACAGAAATTATAGGGTATCTAGCTAGGCAATACTTTCTATTTCCTTCCTACATTTCTCTCTTTTACTATATCTCTATTAAACTAAATTGTTAAGAGTAGCTAACAGACTTGTGACTTAAGAGTTAATTTTTTTAAATCAGCTACAACAATATTACTTTAGAACTTTCATATTTAGCATAATACTTAAATTTAATTACTTACACATCTTATCACAAAAACAATTGGCCTGGAAAACAGATCAGGGAGAGATAACATAAAAATAGTTGGACTCCCAGAAAGTTACAATCAAAAAAAGAGTTTAGACACCTTACTCCACAAAATCATCAAGAAAAATTGCCCAGAAACTTTAGAATCAGAGAATAAAACAGAAATTAAAAGAATCTACAATCACCATCTCAGAGAGACTGAAAGAAGAAAATGCATAGGAACATCATTGCTAAGTTCCATAATTCCCAAGTAAAGAAGAAAATACTATAAGCTACAAGCGGGAAAATGGGGCCATGATATTAAAAGAATGCAGGACATAACAAAGAACATAGCATTTTGTGCACAAAATAAGTGGGCTTACAACCAAGAATAACATATCTAGCAAAGATGAACATAATGATAAAAGGTTAAAAATACACATTTAAAAAACTAAAGGAGTTTCAACTATTCTTGGGGAAAAAACTGATCAGATAATATGATATATGACATATACAAAGGTATTGAAAGATTAATCGTAAGCAACACCAAAGATCAAATTGGTTGATTTCTGTATGGGAAAATGATATCTGTGGCCCTGGGAATAGCGTCATTGCTTGGATACTTTGAAGGGGCATGTGTTGATGGAAGACTTGAGATGTAATGGAATCAGCTGAAATGGTAGTGGAATAGATCAAGAGGAGGTAGAGTGGAATGGGCAGTTTCATTTGGAGAAGGAATGAGTGGAAGAACTACCTTGGAAAATGAGTGGAGAAGGTGGAGAACTGGTGGTACTAGAACTTTATTCTCATCAGGCCTGGGATAAAGAGGGAACAACATGTACAACTAGAAGAGCAAAATTTGTCTTAGCATACAGAGGTAAAGTGAATGGGATAAGGGAAAAACTGGGAGTCTCCTTTGGGGTCTGAGGAATAATAGGACAGAACAATTGGAAAAATAAGGATGGGATTTTTGGAAAGGTGGATAGAAAAAGAATTAAAAAGGAAAAAGAAAGGGGCAAGAGAAAGACCTTTGGAAAGGTAGGCCAATTTTGAACTAGGAGGACAAGGAGAGAGGAACAGGGAGGACTTATGATAAGGGGTATGAATTGGAGAGGTTTTGGTCAAAGGAAATTGGACATCTGAGGAGGTATATAACAGAAAGAAAGGATGAAGGAAACAAACAGTGAGAAGGAATGGAGTACATAGAATGCATAGCACAGCTAGTAATTATGACATTGAGTATAAATGGGATGTATTCCTATGGGGGAAAAAGAAAGAATAAAAAACTAGGAAGTAACAATATGGTTTTTATAAGAAACACACTGAAAATGAAAAACACATAGAGAGGGAAGGTGAGGAGTTAGAGCAAAATAAACTATACCTCAAATGATCCAGAGAACTCAGAGGTAGTAGTCATAATCTCTGGCAGAACTGGGGCAAAAATGGACATAATTGGAAGGGATAAATAAAGTAATTATATTATGTTGGGAGGAACAATGGATAATGAAACATTATCAGTATTGGACCTGTATGAACCAAAATTTCATATCATCCAGATTTTGAAGGAAAAAAAACTAAATGTGTTCCAGATGGAAATAGATAAAAAAAATAATAATAGTTGGGGAATGTTAATTTTCCTCTTTTAGAACTAGGCAACTCTAGCCAAAAAATAAATAAGAAAAAAGTTAAGAAAATGAATGAAACCTTAAATAAGTTCAACATGATAGATTTCTGGAGAGCCTCCACATACCTGCATGAGGCTAGTAATAGCCTGAGCATATCCCTAATTCAAACATAGTATCTGGTGGGACAACAATGGTTTAGAGAGCGTGCCCTGCAAAAGTCTTACTTAACATTCATCATACTATGGAGGAGGTAATCTTGTATTCCTAAAGGGTTCTGGCATTGGAACAAAAATTTCACTGGGTATGACCACTCTTGAAAGACTTGGTTTTGGAAAGAGTATGGTCCTGGCAACATCTTATGTCTGCTGCCTATGAACCAATCCATCTAAATATGGCCCTGGTAATGTATGTTAACTGACAACCAGATGGGTAAAGTTGATCAAATTAAATGCTGATAAGAACATGGAGAAACAGGCTTAATATTGTATTGCTAGAGCAACTGTGAATTGTTTTTTAGAAAATAAGATGAAAATATACATTAAGAACTGTAATGCTATTCATACTTTAATGATCAAGGAGCTCCATAAAATGTTTTCCTTTATAATGATGCATAATATAATGCAACCTGTCTATCTTATAATGAGGAGGGAATGAAAGGAGTTGGTGAGAATTTAGAACTAGACATTAAAAAATCCTCAATAACAATCTTTTACATGTAATGAGTAACATTCAAGATTTGGCCCTTAGGGCATTATTGAGAGAGTAAAGATCTGTGTATATATGAAAATATTCATGGAAGCTTTGTTTATAATGACAAAAAAACTGGAAATAACAGAAATGCCATGACTGGGGGGAAATGGCTGAATAGATTGTGATAATGGAATATAATGGATTGTTATTAGCAATTATAGATATTGGAAATATAAAGAAAATAAGGAAGACATATGAAGAGATGAAAAGAGAACAAGAATAATACATACTATGATAACATTTTTTTAAATAGCCACAAAATCTAAAGAAAATAATATCAAAATAAAATAAATACAAAAGGAACTTAAAAAATGAATAACTTACCCAGCAAAAACTGAATATAATCCCTATAAGGGTTTTGAATTAGAGATTTAGATTCAAAATTAATTTTGAATCTTTTCTTCAATGGTCTCTAATTGGATTTTATTCTTATTGCATTGTGGCTCCATTGAAATGTTAATAAGAGGAATTCCAAGCATTCCTCATTAAAAGACCAGAGTTACATAGAAACTTTGAAGTATAATTTTAGAAGCTGAGCAACCAAAAAATATAAACATGAATAAAAAAGATGAAGAATTACACAAGGAAAAACTGCTTAATTCTAATACGGTGAGACAACATATGTATTCCCTCTGAATTTATCATCACTTGGATCATAGAGGGAGTTTAATTAAACAGAGGGCCTGAGAATGGTTTGATGAGTGCCCCAAAGGGTACTACCTAGTTATCAAAATTTTAGTATACATATATACATATATGTTATTGCTGTTGTTGTAATTGTTGTTGTAGAATAATTAGTGTCTTCTCAGTACACTGTTAAAAGGAATTATAAAGGATGTCAAATAAGATAGAAGGCCTGGGAGGGGCTTTGTTATATTTTGGCAATCTTAAAAAGAAGAGATAGGGAAAAGGATACAATAGGGAAGAAAAAGGAACAGAGTGGAGAATCCCACATAATTGGGTTATACAAATAGGAGTCTATACAAACAAAAAAGGGTTGGAGGAAGTGGATATCATTTGGACATCTGAACTGGTCAAAGTGGAGTATAATACACATAAAATTTGCTCTAGAAATATGTTCAACTCAATAGGAAACAGCCAGGAACAAGGAGAGGAGTAAATGAGAGGCAGTATAGATTCAGGGAGAATTTAGTCTTAAGCAAAACTAAATTCAAGGATGGTGGGGGGTTGTGAATTCAATTTTATAAAGAAGAGAAAAAACAGGTGAGAGAGCAGAGGCTCATTTAATCAAGTATAGAGTATTGGTATTAAGCATACTTTTCTCCTACAACCCTCTAATTTGTAAAGAGCAAACAGAGAGAAAAGAGAAGGGAAAGTATAAGAGAATAGGATGGAGAGAAAGACACAATGATGTGAATGTGAATTAATTCACTCATAAAATAGAAGCAGATAGCAGAGTGGATTAGAAAGCCAAATACAAAAATATATTGTTTACAAGAAGTACACAGGATATAATAACAAAGTTTTTAAAAAAGGGGTTGAAGTAAAAATGTTAATGGTTCAATTGAACACGGAAAAGTAGTGATAATAATTTATCATCTTAGACAAGGCAATAGCAAAAATAGACTTAATTAAAAGGAAATTACTTTTTTCTGAATAACATAGAAAATGAATTAATATCAATACTTATCTATACTTTAAATGACATAGCATTTAAGTATATAAAGGAAAAGCTAAGTGAGTTACAAGGAGAAATAGACAATAAAACTATATAGTGGTGGAGAACTTCAATATGCCCCTTTCAGATTAGAAAAATCTAATTAAAAAAATAAACAAGAAATTAAGACCCTGTATAGTGTTTCAGAAAATTAGATATGATAGATCTTTGGTGATTATTGAATTAAATAGAAAAAAGCATATATATTTTCAGTTGTGCATCACATGTTCACAAATATTGAACACATATTAGAGCATAAAAATTTAGCAAATGTAGAAAAGCACAAATATTGAACATAGTTTTTACTGATCACAATGCAATAAGAATAAAGTACAGTTAAGGAATGAAGAAAGATACAAAATTAATTTTGAATCTAAACTAAGCAATATAATCCTAAAAATAGGTTAAAATCATAAAAACAATTAATAATTTTATTAAAGACAATGACAATGAAACAGGATACCAAAATGTTTGAGATGTAACCAAAGCAATCCTTAGGGGGAAACTTACATCCCCAAATACTTTTATCAATAAAAGACACAAACAACTGATATTTGGTATGCAAGCAAAAACAAATCCAGCAGATTTAAAAAAAAAAAAAACCCAAATAATCTCTGAAATGGAAATTCTGAAAAATCAAGGAAGATACTAATAAAATTGAAAATAAAAAGTGAATAAAAGCCTAAAATTAGAATTTGGTGTTTGGTGTTTAATGCAACCTGTCTATCTTTGGATGACAGCAAATAAACTTGATGATAGCACATTGAGGTGCTAGTAGGTCAATTATTTATCATTACTTATTAGATATCTTTATTTGAATTCTATATCAAATACATAGCCCAAACTGAACTTTCTTCACAATATAAAACTTGTTCTTACTTCCTTATTTCTGTCAATGATACCATAATTTTCCTAATTATGAATTTTTTTAAAAATCTTGGAGTTTTTCCTTCTATTTTTGTCTCTTTATGTTCCCTCACCTCCTGGCCTATATTCGATCTGTTTTCAAATCAAATTGATTCTTTCTTCAAAACATCTTTTCGCCTCCATTCCATTACAACTACTATAATTTTGGACATTATCATATCACATCTAGATTTTTGAAATAGTTTCCTGATTGTTCTTCTTACTCTTCTTCTTTTTGACTTCCAATATCTTAGTATCTTCCTAAATAAATACTTTGATAATGTGAACCTCCTGATCAAGATCTTCCAGTAGCCCCTCATTTACTTACACAAAGATGAACTCCAAGCTCCTTAGTAGATATTTTAGGTCATCTGCCTAAGCTAGATTCACAGCATTATCTCCCACTCTTTCTCTTCATGAACTTTCTGCATCAGTTACTTCATGTTCATTATAGCTGACTTGGGCTTTCTGTTTCACTTCCTCGTCAGTCTTGGGTGCTTTCCTTTCTCCTTTCCATCTTGCCAAATCTCGATCATTTTTCAAAAGTATCCTTAGCTGCCATCTTTTCCATGAAGCACACAATCTCAGAATTGGAAGGAACCTCACTGAATTTTTTGATCCTCATGAAATATTTGTTTGAATTTGTCAATGTTTCCTAAAATGTTGTTCTGAGAACTCCAGGGCAGAGTACAATGGAATTATAACTACCCTAGTTCTAGACAGTATTTCTTTTGATGTTGCCTAAGTGGTTACTGACTGTTTTGGTTACCATGCCGCACTGAAGATCTATCTTATTAAGTTTCATCTTATTAGATTTCTCTCATTTTTTCAGTCCATCGTTTTAGTCCACCAAAATATTACTTCTGCCTCCCAGATTTGTGTTCTTCATAGGGTTGTTAAACATGCCTTCTATAATTTCTTTGGATTCAAAACAAAGAAAGAAAGGATCCAAGACAGATCCCTTAGGCTGACATGCACCTTTTCATGTACTTATTATCTTTACAAGATTATAAGCTACTTGGGGCAGCGAGCTGGCACAGTGGATAGAAAGCTGGATCTGGAATCAGAAGCATCTGAGTTCAAATCTGACCTTGGACTCTTCCTAGCTCTGTAACCCTGAGCAAGCCACTTAACCCCATTTTCCTAGTCCTTGCTTACCCCTCTCTTAGAGTTGGTACTAAGACAGAAAGAGTAAGGGTCAAAAAAAGATTATAAACTACTTAAAGGAAGGGTTGTCTCTGCAAACTTCTTCATATCTAGCAAGTTGAGCATATAGCTCATATTCTTGCTGGCTGACATAAATTAAAGAATGAATTTAGTAAATCTGAATTAGAGGCAGAAGGAAGAGGTTCCATGTCCCCACCTTCACCTGGACCTCCTATAACTAGTTCCCAAATCTCTCCCCATACAAATTTCATATCTTATGTTCTGGCCCATGTTGAATCCTTGACCTGGGAGATATAAAAGGAACGTGTATTTGGGCCCAAACTGAATGGAATCCGTTTTACGTGATCTTGGACCATCTTCTGGCCTGATTCCCACCAGGCAGGCTTGCTCTGTGAGCCAGCCCCAGCACCTCCCCCAGCCTCCTGCTGAGCATTTTGCACTTGCATGCCAAACTTTGAAAGGCAACGCTTTTCCATCCTGGTAGCCCCACCTTCCACTTCTAAGAAAAGGAGGCTTAATGTGCTTTTATCACTAGGGTCCAAGACCTGCTTGGTTTTAAATCTGCCTCAACCCTTTTAATGAGCAAAGGCCAAGGATCCAGGAACACACCCAGTAACTTTCCCTTCAAGAGCAGAAAGTTGGGGAAATAGGTTGAATGAAATACCCTTTGGGTTTTGCCAGGGCCCGAGCGTTTGGAGCTGGGTGTGCCTGCAGTGTCTGGCACATCCAGACTATACTCTGGCAAAGACCTTCCAATGGGTGAGCAACATCCTGGCTGGAGACTTGTTTTAGGAAGTTGGTGTATCTGCTAGTGTCTCCTCAGACACCACTGCTGCTGATAGAGCTATTGGATCAGGGAGAGGCTACTCTGTTCTTCTCTATTCATTACTCTAGGCTCTGCTATTCCCTTTTTCTTTATGGAATGAGGCTGTTCCTTCCTGATTTTCAGAAAGAAGGTGCCATTATAAATTCAAGTGCCTATTTTATTGTGAGGCTCCATGTGCTTCTCCTTGGGAAAAAAAATTGCCCACCTTTTTTGAAGATGAATTAACTGGAAGAAGAGACTTATTTGTTAGCCTTACAAAGGCATCAGTGCCCAGGACTGAGTTTGGCTTGGGAGAGAAGATGGACGTCATTTTTTTTTTTGGTATAGTATAACATGAGAGACAGAGTGGTTTAGTGAATATAAAACTAGCCTCAGAATCAGGAAGACTGGGGTTCAAGTTTGGCCAGTGGGCTGTATGATCCTGGGCAAGATACTTTATCTTTCAGTGCCTCAGATAAAACCGTGTGACCAGAAGTTCGAGAGAATCTGCCGAGATCTAGGGAGTTCTCCTTTCAGGATTTCCCTGGACCAATTAAGAATCTAGTCCATCCTACAGTCCAAAAGAGGTGGCATTGTTGTTCAGTTGTTTTTCAGCCATATTCAACTCTTTGTGGCCCCATTTGATTTTTTCTTGGAAAAGATACTAGAGTGGTGTGCCATTTCTTTCTCTCCGCTCATGAGGCAAACAGGGTTAAGTGACTGCCCAGGGTCTAGTAGACAGATTTGAACTCAGGAAGAGTCTTCCTGACTCCAGGTCTGGCACTCTATTCACCGGGCCACCTAGCTGTACAAGAAAGGTAGTCTGAGAGAAAAGAGCAGGTGAAGAAACATGGTGAGATGGGAGAAGAGAGGTTGGCAAATATTGATACATTTTTATAATAATATAGTATGTTAGCATTGAGAAAATACTTGTTTACAATAGGTCTGTGAGATAGGGAGTAAATGTAATTATTAAGATCCCCCAATTTATGGCGGAGAAAACTGAAGCTCAGGTTGGTAGGATCATGTCACCAGTGACCCCTATAGTCATGGAGCTAGTAAGTGTCAGAACTAGAACCTGAATTCAAATCACCTGATTCTAAATTCTAGAACCACAATGTTTTCCTCAGTGTAGTGAGTTAGTAATTTCCTAGTGAGGTTCCTAAATGAGCTCTGGAATTAGAAATCAGGAACTTGGAGTCTATTGTGGCTCTGCTGTCACTATCTGGATGTCCATAGGGAAACACAATTATTTCAACCTTTGTTTCTTTATCTATAAAATGAAGGATTGGACTAAATGCTATCTGAGGTTCCAATAGCCTCTAAATCTGTGACCCAGGAACTCAATGTCCTCACAATACCATTTGAGTTGAATCAGCTCCTCACTCCCAACCAGTCATTAAGCCAGTCAGCAATATATAAATCACCACTCAATGTGGCAGTCCTTGATATCTGAGATGTTTCCCATGATTACATGGCAGGTGACAAGAAATAAGATGAGCCCCATGGGCTTATGGAGGGGTACCATCTACCTTTGTCAACTCTCCTCTTTAAGAAAGCAAAGTTCAACATTTGACATTTTCTAAGGGAAGCGTGGCCCTAAGAGGTTACCCGAGAATGGGGGTGGGGGCAGATGGTAGAGAGACGACCCAGATACTCAGAGACCTGGCCAGGGGCAGCACAGGATGGTGCGCATGGCTGAGGAAAGATCTAGCCTCCAAGCTACCGTATGAAGGAGAAGGGTCACATGATCAGAGAAGACAGAGTTTGTGAGCCAAGCGATTCTTAGAATAAGGTTATTGAATGGAGAGAATAGGAATAACAACAAAAATTCATTTGTTTCATTCTTTAAGATTTGCAAAGTTTTTTACATATGGTTTCTCATTTGATCCTGTAACAAGCTTAAGAGGGCTCATCACTTGTATTTGATAGATGATGCTTAGGGAGGCTAAAGTGACTTTGGGTAGAATCTTGGAGGCAGACAACAAATGTGGCAGGGTTTGAACCTTCCTAACTTGGGCAGCCGGATGGTGCAGTAGACAGAGAGCTGGACCTGGAGTCAGGATGGCTCATCTTCCTAAGTTCAAACTGGCCTCTGACACTTACTAGTTGTGTGGCCCTGGGTAAATCACTTAACCCTGTTTGTTTCAGTTTCCTCCTCTGTAAAATGAGTTGGAGAAGGAAATGGAAAACCACTCAGTATCTTTGCCAAGAAAACTCCAAATGGGGTCACAAAGTCGAACACCACTGAAAAATGACTAGCTTCCTGACTTGTGACCAACACCCTATTTTCTATGTCATGCTGCCTCAGAGCAAAGAATGGAAAGAGGAGGGAGGGAAAGCTTGTGAGGTCAGAAGAATCAAAGTTCATTAGGCCAGTGTATAAGATAAAAAAGCACTTTGAGGTGCTGAGCTCAACTCGGTGAAAGAAGTTGACTTTTCATATATCCTGATGACTTTTTACCAACCTGTCTTTCTTCAGATGAAAAGGGACTTGACTTAACAAGGGCTTAAAAGCAGCTGAGATATGTCTGATGTTTGCTTCTGGAACAAAGACGAGTCTTCAGGCTCTGCTAAGGGATCATTTTAGGCAAATGGCTTCAAAAGTTGGGCTGCCTTAGGGAATGGTGCCAACCTGTAGCATACTCACTATTCTTGTCATCCACTGCCTGTGTGACAAGAATAATAACTGGCCATTATAGATCACCCTTTGACTTTTACAGGTATTATATTTAAGCCTCACAACAATGACCTCATTTACAGATCAGAAAATTGAGACAGAAAAGGTAAATGATTTGCTGGATACAGCCAACAAGTGCTAGAAACAAGATGTGAATTCAGGCTCCAAGACCAGTGCCATTTCTAAGGTACCATGTTGGGATGTGATTGGAGATGTGTCAGGAGGGTAAGATCCCAGCTCCCTGGCCTAGCCTACAGCTGACTCCCTGTCAAAATGGAAATGCCCCTGTGCAAGAATAATATATTAATGTGTTATATATATCACTCATTAATACCTTAATTAGAAATTGAGCCAGAAAGAAGAAACTTTAAAGGTAATCTAGTTCAAAGATTTTAAAGAGGAAGAAGCTGATGTCTAGAGACATTCTGTAACTTGCCTAAGAACTCACATATAATGAGGAATGAAACCAGGACTCAAACCCAAATCTTTTTTCAACATGACAACTTCTTGATAGCAGGGCCCTATGGGAAAGGGACAAAGAATAGATAGGTAGGCATGTTCTGATAGGATCTGAGGAGAGAGAGTACTGCCCTGGGTAGGCAGCCTGGATGGTCCATGCAGTAAGGGCTCTTGACATCTTGGTCAAGTAGAGCAGAATGAGGAAACTGGTTAAGAAAAGACAGGAAACTAATCCTTGCCTCCTCATATTTTGTCCAGAGTCTGCAACACTGCTTGGAACAGGAGTGAGGGGAGAAAAGGATGGGGGCTGAGTGGAGACATTGAATGCTGTTAAATTATCCCTATTCCTTAAAGTTCACTTCCTCCTCCCTCTAACCAATACCCTTTCTCTCTTCTTTGGGGGGCCTATCCTACAATCTTCACATCCATGAAATTGAGGAGTCATTAGTGTGGAGAAATAGACACATGGGATGTTAGAACAGGAAGGAACCTTATTGATCAATCAGTTAATGAGTATTCTTAGTGCCTGGCATTGGAGATACAAATATAAAGGTGAGACAGTCCCTACTCTCTGGGACTTTATGTCACATTCAAAGAATTCAAGTTATATTGAGGAATGATGACCGAGGAAGGGAGGTTTGGTCTAGGTGGGCATAGTGAAGCCATAGGGCAATAGATTGTCATTCCCCTTGTAGTAGTAACATTAATGTTGATTTGATTATCTGAGCAGGAGGTGGAAGACACCAAGCAATTGGCAAAATATCTCTTCTGGCTAGATCCAAGGATGAGTTGAAGCATCCTGTGGGGTCTACTGCACAAGAACAGGGCTAAGACAAAAGTCAACTAGATCATCTAGTCTAACAGTCTCATTTTACAGATTGTAAAACTGAGTCACAGGGAGGATAGAGTGATTTGTTCAAAGTAATGTATTCATTGAGTGGCAGCCAAGCCTGGAAGCCAGGTTTCCTCATGCCAGTCTAATAGTTCTTCTACTTCCCCTCAGAATTAATATGGTCTGCCCCAGGGGAACCAATAGCCCTATTCCAAAACATTCTTGGACATCAAAGCTTGCTCTTGCCTTTCCCAGCCAGTTTTTGTTGGGATGGTTACAGATTGGTTGGCCCAGACCAGAGAAAAATGGCCAAACTTTTCATGAAAACAACCAAGTTAGCAGGAATTGTGCCCTGGCCAAACTCCCTGGCTTTGGGATTGGCAATCTACAAGGGCTGAATTCCAAAACTTCTCTTTGCAACAGTGAACTATTTTTCACAGCATTGAATGTCAGAGCTGGAAAGAATCTTAGAAGTATTTTGTTTGATTCCCTCATTTGAGAGATAAGGAATTTGAGACCTACAGAGGAGAAGAGACTTACCCAAGAATATACAACCAGTTAACCGAAAGGACAAGATTCAAGCCCAAGCCTTCCATCTCCAGGTCTGACATCCTTATCAATAAATCATACTTCCTATCTCACTGTTCAGGATCACCCTTGTCACTTGGGGCTCTGCCTCTAGCCGTATTCCCATTCTCTTCCTCTGAGTCCTAAGTGTGTAGGCTACTTATTCAGTCTGTGGTGAAGCTATGAATTCCTGACCTCCAGTCTGGCACCACTGGCCACCTATTAGACATCTCCAACCGGATAAAGTCAACAGGTCCAAAACTAAACTTAGGATCTCTCTCTCTCTCTCTCTCTCTCTCTCTCTCTCTCTCTCTCTCTCTCTCTCTCTCTCTCTCTCTCACACACACACACACACACACACACCCTTTCCTTTTCCAAACTTCTCTATTTAATCATAACCTCTCAACTGACTCACTCCCCATTTCCAAGTCTTGTCAGAGATAGCTGGGTGGGGTGATGAATGGAGAGCCAACCCTTTTGTGAGGAAGCTCAGCATTAAAATCTAGCCTTGGAATATAAACCTTTACATGCATATAAATACTGGTTACTGTTATTATCTTATATATCCGAATCTCTCCATTCACACAGCAGTCTTTCAGGTGCAAACTCTCATCACTATTGTAATAGCTTGTTTTTTCTTAAACCCTTACCTTCCATCTTAGAATCAATGGAAATTGGTTCCAAGGCAGAAGAGTGGTAAGGGCTAGGCAATGGGGCTTAACTGAGTTGCCCAGGATTCCACATCTAGGAAGTATCTGAGGGTGGATTTGAACCCAGGACCTGCCTTCTCTAGTCCTTTTTCTCAATCTATTGATCCACCTAGCTGCCTCCTGAAAAATCCATTTGCTTGGTTTTCCTGACTCAAATCTCTTCCCTCTCTTGTCTGTGCTCTACTTAGCTATCAAAGTAATTCTAAAATGCAGGTTTAACCAGTTATACTCGCTCCATCCCCTATTTGCTTATTTTCAATGGCTCCCTATTACCTTCAGAATCAAATACTGGACAGCTAGGTAGCAGCATGGATAGAGTACCAGGTCTGAATACAAGAGGAACTTGGATCAAATCTGGCTTCAAACACTTCCCTTCCTAGTTGTGTACCCCCTGAGCAAGTCACTTAATCCCCATTGCCTACCCCTTACCCTTCTGTCTTAGAGTTGTTAGTAAGCCAGAAAAGTAAGGGTTTTTTGTTTGTTTTGTTTTGTTTTGTTTTTTTAAAGAACCAGATAAAAAGTGTTCTGTTTGGCTTTTTAAAGCCTTTTACATACTGGCCCCTTCCTACCTTTGCACTCTTTTGACACTTTCCTTCCCTCTACATCCTCTGCAATCCAGTGACACTGACAAGCTGACTGTTTCTCCCAGGTGACTCCATCTCTCTACTTTGTGGGCTTTCACTGGTGGCTCCTTTTCCTGGAGTAATTTCCCTGTTTACTTCTGCCTTCTTCCTTCAAGACTCAATCTGATCTCACTTTCTGCAAGAGGTCTTTTCTAGTCCCACAGATAGTGCTTTCTCTTTTGAAATTACCACCCTTTACACTATGTAACTCCTCCGTGTACATGCTGTTGTCATTCACATCATTTTCAGCCCCGTTTGCCTCTCCATGACCCCATTTGGTTTTCTTGGCAAAGATACTGGATTGGTCTGCCATTTCCTTCTCCAGCTCATTTTACAGAGTAGGAAACTGAGGCAAACAGAATTACGTTAATTCTCAGGGTAACACAGCAACTAAGTGTCTAAGGTCAGATTTGAACCCAGGAAGGAGAGTCTTCCTGACTCCAGGTCTGACTCTCTATACACTAATCTAAGGAACACAGGGACTATTTTAAATGGAATGGAACATAATCCCTGTAACTATTGCCTCTATTTTCTCTCCATGAGATGCAATCAGACTTTTACCCTGTCCTGAACAGTTCATACTTAGGTCTTACTCCCTTCAAACCCCCTGCTTTTGGAGCCTCTACCAATCACCCTCTCTTCTCTTTTTTTCTTTTTTCCCCCTGAAAAATATCCGAGTTCATATAAATTTTTCTGAACATCATTGTACTGATGACTGCTGTAAAAAATATTTCCCCCAATTATTTGTAGAAACATTCTTTAACATTTATTTAAAATTGTTTTAAATTCTAAATTCTCTCCCTCCCCTTTTTGTCCCCTCAACCCATCCCATCCCTCCTCCCTCCCTTAGACAGTAAGAAATCACTTTCTTTTTCAAAAATTTCTTCTTCAGCATTCTGTATTCTCTTTTTTCTCACCCTCTCCTCTGAGTCATTCCTTTTGAGTGACCGTTATTGGATGAATATAATGGCAGAGTGGATAGTGGCCTGATCTCTGAGTGGGGTGGCCTGAGAACAAGTCCCAGCTCTGGCATTAGCTTTCATGACTTTAAGAAAGTCACTTAACCTAAGTCTCAGTTTCCTCTGCTGTAAAATGGGGACAGTGGGTACTTTATATGTCCTCTTTTGCAAAAATCTTTGGGAGGCAAGTGAGTATAAATCTTAAAGCTCTATGAAAGACAGATAAAGGTCCAGGAAGACCTGGTTCAAAGCTGACACCCACCAGCTCTCCAACCCTGGGCAAATCATTTAATGAATCAGGACCCCAGACTATTCTCTATTATCCATTGATAGAGGGACATTTCCTGGCCAGTAGTTAATGCTAATGCCATCACTTGGTCCAGACCAAAAAAAGAAAAGAATATAGAAATGTGAGCTATTAACACTCTCCTACACTTGCTCTGGGAGGGAGTCTGGCCCCTTGGGTGGATTCACTTAACATCTGGTTTTAGATGACTTCCATCTTCTTCTCAAGCTGCCTTGTCTTTTCTCAGCCTCATGTTTTTCACTGTCTTTACATTCATTTGGATGTTCTACCACAACCTACAATTAAGCATCAAATTCAGACCTCACCCCCTGTTTCCACCTTTCCCATTACTGCCAGCAATACCACAATCTTCCCAGAGACCCAAGCTCCAATGCTTGCCATAACCCTCCTCAACTCCTCTCTTTCCTTTGGGCCCCAAATCCAGGCCCCTCAGCAAATCCCACTGATTTTTCCTTGGCAAGAATTCTAGCCACAATTGCACACCAGGCCTTAACCACCTCCCACAAAAGAATCATTTCTCGAAAGTGTTATTCCTTCATATTCCATCCTTTCTCAGAACACTGAAGAGATTTCTATTTACTTCTGATTTTAATTGATAAAGTGAAGTTCAATACTGAACACTCTCACTCTGAATCACAGAATTTAGATGTCAATATGTATCGTCCTACGTGATTTTCTAATTATTTACTATATGTTTCTTGTCTTCCTCATTTCTTGAATGTTGGATTGGAGACATGATCTAGGTTTGAATCCTACCTAAGATTTCAATGACTTTGTGACCCTAGACATCATAGGAATAGTTTTAGGTATGGAAGAAGGCAAACTGGTCCAACCCCTTCATTTTACAGTAGAGGAACCTGAGGCTCCTAGAAGTTAAGTGACTTGTCCAATCACACAGTAGGAAGGAAGGAAGGAAGGAAGGAAGGAAGGAAGGAAGGAAGGAAGGAAGGAAGGAAGGAAGGAAGGAAGGAAGGAAGGAAAGAAGGAAGGAAGGAAGGAAGGAAGGAAGGAAGGAAGGAAGGAAGGAAGGAAGGAAGGGAAGGAGGAAGGAAGGAAGGAAGGAAGGAAGGAAGGAAGGAAGGAAGGAAGGAAGGAAGGAAGGAAGGAAGGAAGGAAGAAAGGAAAGAAGGAAGGAAGGAAGGAAGGAAGGAAGGAAGGGAAGGAGGAAGGAAGGAAGGAAGGAAGGAAGGAAGGAAGGAAGGAAGGAAGGAAGGAAGGAAGGAAGAAAGGGAAGGAGGAAGGAAGGAAGGAAGGAAGGAAGGAAGGAAGGAAGGAAGGGAAGGAAGGAAGGAAGGAAGGAAGGAAGGCAGGAAGGAAAGGAAAGGAAAGAAGGAAGGAAGGAAGGAAGGAAGGAAGGAAGGAAGGAAGGAAGGAAGGAAGGAAGGAAGGAAAGGAAAGAAGAAAGGAAGGAAGGAAGGAGGGAGAGAGAGTGGAAGGAAATAAGCATTTATTAATCTAGGTTCCAGAAACTGTGCTAAATTCTGGGGATACAAATACAAGCCAAAAAAAAAAAAGACAAGTCTCTACTCATTGTAATGGAGGGGGTAGGGAAGAGGGGTTAGAGATTAAGGCGCCCAGGTAGGGGCTTGGCTTTGAAGTCTTGAAGTCAGAAATAGGACTGGAATGAGAACAAAGACTGACTTGGGCTCCTTCACCAAATGGAGCCCCCATGAACAACTAACCAACTGGAGGAGCAGGGGAGGCCTTTCATAGGGAAATTCCTAGTTGAGAAGGCTGCAGAAGTGGCTGGATGTTCCAAGGCAAGGAGCCCCCAAACATTGAGGGAAGTTCTAGGATGAGACGGAGACAGAGATATGGTTCTGAAGACAGGAATAGAACAAGCTTGAACCCCTCCACACAAAGTAAGTTGTAGAAAGAATTCACCAATGGTTGATGTAGAGTTTGATCCAGGTACAATATTCTGACTCCAAATCCTTTATGTTTTCCACTGTATCCTGATTCCCATGCCTAACTGCTCCCAATTCCCTTTTCTCTAAAATGGAGATAATGAAACCTATAGTTCACATATCCCTTAGTTGTTGTGAGGGTGAAATAAGATAAACTATGTGAAGTGCTTTGTAATCCTTTTATCACATGAAGAATCCTAGAACAGACTTTCATTTTGGAGTCAGAGACTAGTTTGAATTCCACCTTGATTCAAATACCAGCATTGCCTTTCTCTACATAAAGTTAGAGGAGTCAAATTCTGACTCTCAGATATCTCATCTGGTGGAATTAAACTTAGATGGTTGCTAAAATTCCTTCCAGCTCTAACTCTGTGATCCTGTGGTCTATGATTTCAACAACTTGAGAATGGCCCTTTCAGCCCTTTTCAGCCCAAACTCTGACTTTGAAAATGAGTCCTAGACAGCTGTCTGAGGCACATGGGAGTCAAGAAACTTGCCCAGGATGGCCCACCCTGTGTATATGTACACATATATGTATATATGCATAGCTTCTGTGCATATCTCTTTTAAAAGGCTAAGCTGGTAGTGGAGCTCTCCTTATATCTCTATCAATCCCTTTTATTGACCCTCCTTTCTTTCTTCATGGAAATCCTTGGTTTGGGCTCAGTTGTGACAGGGCCCCAAGATGCCTGGTCCCTGGTGAGGAGGACATTCTTTGGAACCTCTTTATCATGGAGCAGTTCTGGAAAAGACTGGATCACTGGGTGGGGAACAGGTGCAAACCACCTTTCCACTGGGTTGATTTTGAAACATCTACCTAAGTCCCAAGTTGACTACAGAGCCCCATGAAGCCTGAGGCAGGAAAACTGCTCCTAACCAGTCCTGATGTATGCAGTTTAGTCTAGAGCCCTTCTGTGTCTGCTCTGCAAAGCCCCACAAGCAATCTCTCCACCAAAGCTTTCCATAAAACTTCAAAGCTATTGGCCTTTGGCCTGGTTGGCTCAGCATTGAAAGCCTCAAGGCATTCTCCAGGACCACAGAGGCTTGAGAGAAGAAGCCAGGGCATACAGGGAACTGGAATCCAAACCTGTCCAATGGGACAGGATAGGGAGCCCAGAGCCTGAAGAAAAAACTGAGCACTGGTAAAGCCTTCAAATTAATTCAACTCAACGGAGCAGTTATTAATTATTAATCAGATGGTCAAGTGGAGCATCGGAAAGGATGCTAGACTTGGAATCAAAAAGATAAGAGTTTGATTCCTGCCATAGACACTGATGAGCTGTGTGATCCTTGGCATGACACTTGATCTTGTTCAGCCTCAGTTTCTTCACCTGTAAAATGGGGACTATAACACCTACCTCCCAAGGTTGTTGTGAGGACTAAATGGGCAATATATGTATAGTACCTTTCAAACTCCAAATCACTGTGTAAATACTAGCTGCTAGTAGTAGTAGTAGTAGTAGTAGTAGTAGTAGTAGTAGTAGTAGTAGTAGTAGTAGTAGTAGTAATTTTCATTATCATTATTCATCTATCATGTGCAAAACATCTGAGAAGTAGTGGAGTGGATAAAGGGCTACCCTAGGAGTCAGGAAGACTTGGGTTCAAATTCTGCCTCTAACTCATACCAGCTGGGTGAACCTGAGCAATTCACTTAAGCCTCTTAGTGCTCAGGGCAAATCTTCTCAGACTATAAATTATAAAGCAGGTGTTGATCTGCATTGATAAAGGGGATTTCCTCATTAGGAGTTCTCTGGTCCAGTGAAATCAAAGGGTCATTTTTTTTTTTAATTTGCAAGTCACTGTGTTAGTCCCTAGGAACACAAAGATGAGAAAGACAGATCTAACCTTTAAGGGGCTTACAGTCAAGTGGGAGATAGCTACCTGGACAAACAGACAGATAGGTAGATAGGCTGATAGACTGATAGACAGACAGATAGGTGGAAATATAGAGGCAGGTAGACAGACAGAGAAGAAAAAGAAAGGAAAGAAGAGAGAGAGAAAGAGAGAGGGAGGGAGGGAGGGAGGGAGGAAGGATGGGAGGGAGAAAGAAAGAAAGAAAGAAAGAAAGAAAGAAAGAAAGAAAGAAAGAAAGAAAGAAAGAAAGAAAGAAAGAAAGAAAGAAAGAAGGAAAGAAAGAAAGAAAGAAAGAAAGAAAGAAAGAAAGAAAGAAAGAAAGAAAGAAAGAAAGAAAGAAAGAAAGAAAGAAAGAAAGAAAGAAAGAAAGAAAGAAAGAAAGAAAGAAAGAAAGAAAGAAAGAAAGAAAGAAAGAAAGGAAGGAAGGAAGGAAGGAAGGAAGGAAGGAAGGAAGGAAGGAAGGAAGGAAGAAAGAGAAAGGAATTTTTAATAGTTTTTACTTTGTGGTTTTCTGTGCTGAGGGAGATATGAGGCGTATATATAGGTAGCTAAATATAAGATAGAAAATAAGTGCAAAGGAGAGGCTCAAAATAACAGAGAGTGGGATAAATCATTCCAGGCTAAGGGTGAACTGGGAAGGCTGCATGGAGAATGAAGCATATGACCTAGTCTTAAAGCAATGATTCTTAACCTCAAGCCCATAGATAAGATTTCATGGGGTTTTTGAATTTTTTTAAAAAGTTTTAATATAGTTCAATATAGTTAATTTCCTCTGTAATCCTTTGTATTTTATTCTGTGATCACAAAAACTTTATTCTGAGAAGAGGTTGGTCCATAAAGCTCACAGACTTGGGGTCAATGAGACAAAAAAGGATTAAGGATTCTTTCTTTCAAGGATGGATAGAATTGAGGAAGAGTGGAGAGGAAGAGAAATCCCTATATAATAGTTTCTTTTTATAATGCTTTAAAAGTGTGTACAAAGCACTTTGCTCACAATAGTCATGAGAAGTAAGCAGCACCAATATGACTTTCAGTCTAGAGGGGTTGAGTACCTTGACAAAATATCTAAGTCAGACAGCTGATTTGGACTCAAACTTGACAGCTGATTATGGCTAATTCCTAGAATGACTTTGTATTTATATATGTGTATGTAATCTACAGTCATGTGTATGCACGTATACATTTATATAGTATACACATAATGTGCATGTGTACCTAGGTATGTTATTATGTGCACCCATTGGTTCACCCATGTATTGCAGATATATACAATAAATTCAATAAATATTTATAAAGCACCTACTATGTGTCAGGCAGGCACTGTGCTAAGCACTGGGGAAACAAAAAAGGGCCAAAGATAATCTTGCCCTCAAGGAGTCACAATACATATGTTGTGTTACCTTCTCCTAACAGACTATAAGTTGCTTGAGAAAAGGAACTATTTCATTTGTTTTTATATTCTTGGTGCGCAGCATAATGTCTGGTAAATGTTGTTCAGTCATTTTTCAGTCATATATGACTCTTCATGACCCCATTGGGCTTTCTTGGCAGAGATACTAGAATGGTTGGTTATCCATTGCCTTCTCCAGCTCATGTTACAGATGAGGAAACTGAGGCAAAAGTGTTTAGTGGCTTGCCCAATGTCACACAGCTTATGTGTCTGATGCTAGATCTGAACCTAAGAAGAAGAGTCTTCCTGATCCAGCACCCTATCCATGTCACCACCTAGCTGTCCCTGCCCAATACATAGCAGGCACTTAAAAATCCTTTTTGAGTAAGACCAGCCTAAGGAGAAATTGGCCAATGAACTCAATCCTTACATACCCAGAGTGCCACTAACATAATTCCCCTCATGGAAGAATACAGGGAGCCTACTTCCAGGAGCAGTGTGATGACTTCTAATGAAAGTTTCCTGGTGAGATTTGAAGCCAATGAGGACATTCTGTCACTGGAACCAGTCTGCTAACCACATGGTGAAGAACAATCTGTTGAATTAACTGTGGTTTTAAAGCCAGAACTGGAGGTAATTCAAAAGGTAATGTTTGACCTAGTCTTGACCCCCTTCTCTTGGTTTTTCTTTTTTCCAGTTGGGTGCCATTCGAGTGAGAAACCATGCTTGCTTAGAGAGATCTTGGGTCTTCCCCATCTGAGGCTGACATGTTGCCTACTCAATATGGCCCCAGATCTCAGTGTTTGTTTTTTCATTTTTGCTTAAGAGATGACTAGAGCCTGATGAGTTACCCGAAATGAAGAGAATAAAGCACTTAAGGTCCAGGAAGCTAGGAATTCAAACCAGTTCACACCCAGCTTTGCAATGATGGGGATTTCTGTTTTGCTTTTTAACAGAATTAGTCCTCCATTGAAAATTGGCCTGGGATCTTCAGATCTGGCTTAGTTATTTGGAATACTAATAAGTGTTTGAGGTCAGATTTGAATTTAGGATTGTGAGTCTTGGACCCTTGGACTTGACTCTGGACCTTACACACGATCTATAGAGCTGCCTTCTGGGGTAAAAAAAATAAACCTTCCCCATACTATCCTTATTTTATAATTGCTGTACACAAGTTTTAAATATAGATTTTTTAAAGTATGTGTATATTAAACATTATAATGTGTATAGATTATGTGTCCGTATCATCTCTAATTTGTTGCTCATTTAATAAATCTATTGTGTATGTCTCATCTCTAAAAAATAATAATAATAAATTTATTTTTTACCCCAGAATTCCCAAGAGGCATGTTTTCCTTCAGTCTTTAGGGGAGTGACAAGGAGGAGAGTGTGGAGAAGGAAAGCCACCTTTTATCAAACTAGACTTGGTCCTCTGATCTTCTGCTTTTCTGACTTGTCTATAGCAGAGAGTGATGCCTGATAGCCAGCTCTTCCCTTTCCTTAAGCTCTGCAACCTCTCATCTCTGGCTAGTGAGGACTAAGTGGTAGCTCTCTTGTCTCTGCCCAGTTTGGAGCTTCATGTCCAGGCCTAGCTGAGGCCAGGTGAGGTTATCAGATCCTATACTGTCTGCAGGAAACTTTTGCATCTGGGTCTTGAGAGTTACTATGAAGAATGATGTCTTCAGGTTATGAAAGTTGGTTCAGATGGATTCGCATATTCATTGAGAGTCAAAAATACCTCGGAAAGTGCATTCACCTGCATAGCCTCATTAAACATTTCCCCCCCTCGCTCCAGCAGAATTGTCTCTGTTGAGGCAGAGTGGGGAGTAGCCAACCTCATGTCCTATTATCCACTCCTTAGAGTTAATGAAAGGTGTTCATTAGAACAGGAGGAAGTATTTAGCTGAGGCCCCAAATTCATTCCCAGGGCAGTAATGAACACCCCAAAATGATGTGGAGGTGGCTACCCTGGGCAGAAGGGCTCAAGCTCTTCTATATTCTTCCAAACCTGAAGGACATCCAGCCTAAGTCCATTATGTGCCCATTATCATAGCACCATCTTAGCTCAGTTCAGAAAAGTTCTTCATGAGAAGGCTGGCCATGAGCTAATAACTATTTTTGGAGGTAACCATATGGTAACATTCTGCCTCTGCTGCCTGCTACCTGTGTGAACTTGGACAAGGCACCTAACTTTTCTCAGCCTCAATTTCTTCATCAGTAAAATGGAACAAAATGGGGTTGGCATGGAATCAGTGGTTTCTCTTTAGAGAACCCCTTAGGGGTTCATGTAAATTGTCTAAGAGATTGATGCTAAAAATTCTTTAATGACGACTTAAGTATTAAATAATTATAAAATCTAATGATTAGTATATTAAATTATCCTGATTTGTTGATGTTATTGTTAAAAAGTGTTCATAGAACAAAAATGTTTTGTTTTTGATTATTGGTTATGATCTAGTCAATGGACTAGATTATAGTCATAGTCATGTAGGCATAGATATAGAATTGAAAGGAACCTTAGAGGTCATCTGCATCATCCTACTCATTTTGCAGATGATGAAATGAAGTCTGTAAAGATTAAGTGACTTGTTCAAGGTCATACACATAATAAGTGGCAGAGCCAAATTTCAAACCCAGGTCTTCTTATTTCAAATTGAGCATTCTTTCCACCACCCCTATTGACTCTAAGGTGCCACCTAGCTCTACATTTATGTTCCTAGGAGCTTATGAACACCAAGGGATGGAAGGGTGGTAGTCAGTGTGGGTGTACCCTGAAGTCACAGAGATTTGGAAATAACAGCAACCTCTGTCCTGTGACATGGAAATCACTGTTACCCTGAGCAGGGTGGAGATGGGAAGTTCCAAGACCTGGTTCTGTCATTCCAAGTATCTCTATTGTATCAATTCTAAAATCAATCATGACTCAAAGAACTTCCTGTTCTATGCTTAAGCATAGGTCAAAGCCCTTTCCATTGTTCAGCAAAAGGTTTCTGTCCTAAAGTAATCTTAAGTAGGGAGGAGAAGGAACCTCCCATGCCAATGGGGTTCACATTCCAATAGAGTTCCCACTATCAGTAGGAAATTCCCTCCAAGCATGAAACCTTCCAATGGTGAAATTTCCAACATTCACAAGTCTAAGAAATTTTAAGGTTTACAGTCCATAGGAGGTGCTCAGGAAATGCTTTAAAGAAAACTCACTTATAGAGAAAATAATCCAGTGGGTGGAAGACTACATTTCCCAATAGTTAGGACCAACCTTTCATAGAAGGGCACAGGAAAGTCACAAAGCAGGCAACAAAGAGGAGGAGGTAATACCAGAAATCAGAAGACCTGGATAACTGGCCCAGAATCACTAGAGGAGGGTAACTGCTTTGGGGAGTTGATAGGTTAGATTTTGAGAACCTGGCACCAAAGAGACATCAGAAAGTTATGGCGGATGCAAGCAACAGTTTTATTTCATTGCGGGGTTGGGGTGGTAGAAAGGAGGCATGACATTTTTTTTAAGCCTTGGTATCTATAGAGACTTGGCCATAGAAGGAAGGGATTAGCTGGGAAGTAGTGCTGGCCATCCTGTTTGAATGAGTTCCACCTCCTCCACCCACCACAACCCCCACCATATATTGGGTTAAATCCTATCCCAGAACCATCTAAAGCTTAACCAGTCTCTTCTATCTCCTTGCCCTTTTGGGGTGGATCAGGCAAATAGAATAGGGGGCTTCAGAGTAGTGTGCATGTATGTTTGTGGATATTTGTGGATGAGTTTTATCAGAGAGTTAACTCACCATGCCAGCATCCTCCTGGAAAAGCAAAAACAGCAAAACGGTAAATAGCAGAAGGCAAACATCGGGGCAGAGATTCCCACCCTGGCCTGTGGCAAACCACCAAGCAGACTGGTGAGAGTTCACCATCTTAACCCTGCAGCTATTGTTAGGTCTGAATCCCACCGAGGCTGAGTTGGCAAGAGAGCATGTTTTCAGTAACTGTGGCTTCAAAAGAATCTGAGTTGGCAAACAGGCTGCTGGTTCCAGTGTTCCCAACTGTAGTTCAGGACATCTCTTGGGGAGATCATTTATAGCTGCTAGTATGGAGCCTGTTTGGAAGCTATGTTTAGAGTAGGTACCTGAGTGAGGCATCTCTGAAGGCCACAAATGACGAATACTTTTAGAGGCAATGTGGAATCCAAAGGGTTGTGGTCCTAGTACTCTACCTACTTGCTCTTTGACCTTGAATAAATTCACTGTGCTTTTCTGAACTCAATATCTTTCCTCTGAAATGGGTAAATCTGTATTTCCACTTTCCTTGTAGAGTTGCAGAAAGGAACAAGTGAGATGATATGTATAAATTACTTGGAACTAGGTTGTGTGTTGTGGGGGAAGAGTAACCTCAGATATATGTCATGATTTCTCTTAATGAGTCCATCAATCAATAAGCATTTCTCAACTGGCTTCTATGTGTCCAATACATCCTAGACGCTGGAGATACAAAGATGTAAGTGGAAGAATCCCAATTTCTAATTTTCATTCTACTAGGAAAGACATGTTTATATACAAAATATGTACAAAGTAGATATAAGGTGATCTAGATGGAGAGATCACTAAGCCCTTAAGGGCATTTGGAAAGTTACATGTTGAAAGTGGTACTTTCAGGGCAGAACTAAGATGGCATACTCCCTTATGACTCCATAAAAATCGGGGGCAGCTAGGTGGCTCTGTGAATTGAGAGTCAGTCCTAGGGATGGGAGATCCTAGGTTTAAATCTGGCCTCAGAGACTTACTAACTGTGTGACCCTGGGCAAGTCACTTAACCCCTATTGCTTAGCCCTTATTGCTCTTCTGCCTTGGAACCAATACACAGTAGTAGTAGTAGTCTCTCAGTAACCGAGGATGATGATTGTCTTTGTGTGTTTTCATCTATGGTGTATAGATAAGTGTGCACAAAGACACTTGTGCGTGAATGAGATTCAAGTGGAAAAGTCGGTGCACAGAGACAGTCCCACTCTCTCAGTGTTGGAAGCCTGGGTCCAGTGGCACGAAAAGTCGTTACACCTGGAGACTTCCTCAGCTGCATTGGATGGCCGTGTTGTCTTTTGTGCTCCAACACGCCCTGAGCACTCCACAGTGCTTTGCTGTATCGCCATCTCAGCCGTTGAACCTTCTTGTTGGTTTCTTCCGCCTGTTCCGCCGAAGCAGTCTTCACATGCTGGGTGAGCAAAGCCCTGGTTCACCAGGGGTCTACGACCCGATGGCTACCCTCACAAGGTTTGGCCGGCCTGTCGAAGCCATTGTCCGGGGTGTGGCCACTGCCGCATGCTAGCAGCTACTGGGAGCCACAAGTGAGAGCTGGGTGTCAGGTGGTGGTCAGAGGCTGGAGAGCTGCCCTAGAAGGGCACGACAAGCCCTCCATACCAGAGATACTACCCTGTTTAAAAAATGACAAAATTTCATAAGATCTAGATAAGGTATCAAACTGAGTCCTGATTGAGAAATCCAAGAAAAAAATCACAACAAATCACTTTTCCAGCCACATTTCCAGTGTGGCATAAAGAGATAGAAAAGGATCTCTGAAGACACTGGGTACAGGGAGTAGACATTCCAGTGCAGGTATTGAAAGATAGACCCACATAGAGGGGCCCCACTTACAGAAACAGGTACCAACTGCACTCTGTCCCTCACTACAAACTTTTTATTCACAGGTTGATGTCATACTGAAGAGAAATTTTGCATCTAAGAAGGGTTCAAGATGAGAATTAATTGTAGTTCCTAGGCTATGTCCTGAACAAACAGCGAGTTAAGAAATAAGCAGTAACTATGTGATTCTGACCCCAGGAGAAAAGCCAGGGTGGGGTACAAAGGGAGAGTGTCCTCAAATTCAGCCTAGAGGCTAGTTTGAATTCTGCAAAGGAATAAGCATTTCCTGAATCCCAGCCTGAAGGGAAACTTGCAGTTCTATCACTTGCTGGGGCTTCTAGTTGACTGACAGTGGCTGAATCCAGGAGTCTTACTGGAACTCCAACAGGAGGCAAAGCCACAGATGTGTTGCTTAGACTCAGAACTAAGACTCAGAGCAGCAGAGTAATTATAAGATTTCATGCTAGATCAGACCACTGGTAATACTGAAAGCTTTCAGGTCAATAATCTGAACTGGCCTGGAAATCATAGATTAAAACAAAACTCAATACCCTAAGGAAGCAGCAACAGAGTCAGTCCAGACCTTCCCACCAGAAATATTCAGAGCTTGGCCCCAACATTAAGAGTGAAGTCAAAAAGTAGGATGGAAGAATGAACAAGCAAAATAAAAAAGAATTCCACCATAAAAAAATATTTTAGTGACAGAGACACTCAACACATAAACCTAGAAGAGAGTGACTCCAAAATATCTACAAGTAAGATTCAAAGAAAAGTATAGCATGGGTACAAGTTCAACTGGAATTTTGATTTCTTAAAATATCTTATAATTAGGGTAGACTTTATAAACAATTAGAAGACCACATAAAAGACTCTATTAGAAGTCTACATAAACAATGAGGGAAAGCTGGGAAGAGCAGATAACACTTAAAATTCACTCTTATCTGAACTTGTCAAAAGATAAAACACAAAGGAAGTTCAAAAAAGGAAGCAAATGGAAGAACAAGATTCAATCCCAGGACCTATGATTATATCATATAGTCAACCCTTAATCATTCCAAATGAATTGTAATTCTAAATGCATTTTCTCCTTAGCATCTCAACCAACTATTCAGAGGATATAAATATTTTAGTATTGATATAAGCAAAACATAATTAGAAAAACATATTTGCTGGGAGTAGAGAAATGGGGATAAGGGCAGCAATGGGATACCATTCAAAGAAAGACAATTATTTGTTACTTTGGGTTATCTAATGTCCTGCTAATTGCCATTTGTGTTGATATCAAGATTCATGATAAATAACTAAAAGAGAAAAAATAAGTTTCATTAAAATTATGCTAGAAAAGACTAGCATTTCCACTAGAGATCTAATTTTAAAAACTGCCTAGAGATAAATAAGCTCTTATAATACAGCTGCACCATTTACCTGGAGTAGCCCAGCCTGGACTAAACCCTGGAATCAATATAAATCAATGTGCATTAAGATTAGAACAACTCAAGCATGCTCTATTGACATGGGTGGTTTTGTAACAGCATGTTCTCTCTCTCTCTCTCTCTCTCTCTCTCTCTCTCTCTCTCTCTCTCTCTCACACACACACACACACACACACACACACACACATTATTTTCAGATGAAGAAATCAAAACATAGAAAGAGGAAGAGATTTGCCCAGGGGCACACAGGCAGAGCTCAGATTTGAACTTAGCTTCTCTGCCATCAAATCAAATGCCCTTTCCAGTGCTCTGTACTGTCCCAAATACCCACTGGGCACTGGAAGGAAATCCTTCCCATACCATCTGCAAACCACATCTTCATGAATCTATTAATAAATAATTTGTCTTTCCTATCAATGTCATGGCTAGTCATCAGAATCAAGGCAGAAAGGAAGGAGAAACCCAAGTACCTAAAAAGACCAAGTGGGGATGGTAAAAATGTATCAGGGATGGACTTCATCCAGAGTGGGTAACCAAAGAGGATGTACCAGCAAATACTCAATTGTATTCTTTCTTCATTTCACGTAGAGTTTGATTTTTTCATTTGTCATCAGACCACGACAACAACAAATTATGATGTTTCTTCTTTAGGAAAGTTTTTCTTGACAACTTGTGCCAAACCAATTCAACAGCTCCAGCCCCAATGACTGCCATGAATAGGATCTAAGCCTACTTATTTAAAGAACACAAATATCTTCTAAATATGCTAACTCTATTGTTGCCATTGAAAATATACAGACAGTAATTCCTAGACTAGGCACTAGTGTCTTTTAATTTTTCTCCCTCTCAAGTATGTTAAACCCTAAGCCACCCTCCACATAGTTACAAAAAGTTCTTTCCATGTTGTTCCTCTGTTTAATAAACTCAAATGTCTCCCTATTGCTTCTAGAATCAAGGACATCCCCAGGCTCACAACCCAGGTGTCATCCTAGAGTTATCACTCTCTCATTCCTACCCCCTCCTATATGCTACCATGTACAGTCAATTCGTCCTTCTCAACATCTCTCTTACATTCCTCCCTTCCCTCTAATGACACAGGACATCATCCCTTCCCACTTGGTCTATTGCAATATCCTGTTGATTGGTTTCCCTGCCCCAAGTCTTTCCCCTTTCAGTTTACCCTCCATCCAGTGTGAATCTTAAAAATGCTCAGACTCTACCTTGGAACATTTGGTTAAGGCTATTCCCCATTTAAACAATGGAGGTACTTGATCAGGAATGTATTTGAAACTTTAAAATTACTCCACCCATACTTAGGCATACTTTAGGGGAAGATAAAGTTGTAAACTCCTTACTGAACAATAAAAAAGTCCCTATCTCATACTTATAGTGAGGCCAAAACCTTAAGCTAGGTCTATTTTTAGATCTAATACAAAAGGGTGCTAAGTACCTATAAAGGTTAAATTAATCACTAAAAGGTCAAACAACTTACAAAGGGCAAGCTTAGCAAGAGGTGTGAAGTTTTAGTCTACTCAGGGAAGGTGATTAACAAAAGAAGATGTGAACGTCTACTGTGATTGGTAGATGTGAAAATTTAGGGGAGGTGACATAAGAGAAATTTTTCTTTAAAAGGAGCTGGCTCTCTGAACTTAGGGGTAGTTGGAGCTGGGACTAATTGGAGTAGCTGGGTCTCTGAATTTAGTTGAGTTTGGAAGCTGAATTGGAGGGTCTCTCTGAACACTAGAACTTGCTCGGAACGATCTTGTAGTGAGTGATTAATGACTGACTTAGTTTCTCTCTTAAAGAGAAAGGCCTAGGCCATTTGGCCTAGACCCTAGCTTTTTCCTACTATTTCCTCTTACTCTGTCTCTTTACCTTCCCTTAATTCCTTCATTCGTATTAATTAAAATCTCCATAAAACCCAGCTGACTTGGGTATTTTCATATTTGGAAATTTTCCCATGGCAACCACTTATTTTTAATATAAAATCAAGACACTAAAATTATTTTTACAGTTTTGGCAATTCGCAGTCTTGAACCCACATTTTTGCGGTCACACCAGACATTAAAATTATCTTTCTAAAATAATGAGTCTGGCCATGCTACCTCTTCCTCTACTCAATAAACCTCAGTCCTCCCTATTATCTCCAGTATCAAATTTCTTTATTTCACTCTTAAAATTCTTTATAATCTTGCTCCTTTTCAGTCTTCTTAATCCTTACACCCCACCTCCAATCCTTAATAGATACTCTGATCTAGTGACACTGGACTCCTTACTGGTCCTCATACAAGGTACTTGATCTCTTACAACTCCATGTATTTTCTCTTTCCTTCTTCCCTCCACTTGACTTTGTGCTCCGTTAGGATGACTAGTTTTTGTTTGTTTTGTTTTATGGTTTTGTTTTGCTTTGCTTTGCTTTGCTGTGTGTCTTTGGTCTTAGTTTAGTGCCTAGTGTTTAGTAACATTGGCTTGACTCTGTTTAGCATTTAAGCCCTTTACAGTTGGGATTCAACCTACCTTTTCAGTCTAATCACATATAACTCACCTTCATTCATTCTATAGTTTGCCCAAACATTTTTTCTTGCTGTCCCTCCACCCCCACAACCCTCTCCTTCCTGTCTCTGTGCTTTTGCATGGCTTTTCCCCATGTCTGGACATCACTATCTTCTTATTTCTGCCTCTTAGAACTCCCTATTTCATTTAAAGCTTGGCTCAGGTGCTACTTTCTACAGGAGGCCTTTCTGGGACTCCCTAGTTACCAGTTCCTCTCTTACCCCCAGATGTCCTGTCTCCATTTTGTATCAACCTAGATAACTGGTACATTTATACATGCCCACATTACCTGAGACAGTGACACCAGTAAGAAATGGCAGGTACTTGATTCTGGGAGAAGGTATCCTGTAGTCCCCTTCCAAGTGAATGGGAACAATTACTTTATATTGGCTATGCAACTGGAATGAGCTGAATTTTTTTTTTCTTTCTAGACTGGGACAGTCTAGACTTCATTTTCCAGCTACCTCCAGGGGTTAAAGGTCTATTGACTCAAAACATAGATCCCATGCAACAAATTGGGTGTGAAATGATGGTCCATTTCTCCTTGCTTTTAACCGTGTGACTTGAGATTCAAAATTGAAGTTTTGATCTGTCTCATTTATCCTTTTAGGCAGTGGAAAGTCCTCAGACCCAAAGCATGATCTATGGTACCCTTGCAGCCAGGATTTCAGAGTGGATGTTGCTGCCAGCCCAGAAGGGAAACTATGAGAAACCAGGGTCCTGGGATACATGCCCAGAGGAGGTTTGAACTTGGGATTTGATAGAATTGTTCTATAAAGGAACTAAATTAAGCTCTAAAACCTAATCCCCCTTCCTATCCAAAGACAGAGATAATATAAGAATAGTATAAAAGGGCTATCCTCAAGAAGTTTGGAAGGGCAGGTTGGAAATATTTCTTGAAATACCTTTGAAGAAAATATTTCTTTGTAAAAGCAAATCTGACTATTAAGTGGCTAAATGGAACTATGCTACCAGGGGACCCCTAAAACTGGAGGAGAATAATCAGGGGGGTTTGTAATCCTTTCTCCTTAAAGGCTCAGTTTCAACCTCCAACATGAAAATTTCCCTGATGCTTCCAGATGGAAATTATCCCTGATTTTTTTTTAATTCTCTAAGGTCTCTTTGATCTCCTCTTCATAATTTAATACAGTTTAGAGCCAACCTTCTGGAGGACAATTTGGAGCTATGCCCAAAGAGCTATAAAACTATACATATTCTTTGACTCAGCAAAACTAATGCTAGATCTGTACTCCAAAAAGATCAAAGAAAAAGTAAAAGGACCTATATGTACAAAAAATATTTATAGTAGCTCTTTTTGTGGTGGCAAAGAATTAGAAATTGAGTAGATGTCCATCGATAGGGGAATCGCTGAACAAATTCTGGTATATGATTATGATGGAATACTACTGTGCTATAAAAAATAACGAGCAGGATCCTTACAGAAAAACCTGGGAAGACTTATGTGAACTGATGCAAAGGAGAATGAGAAGAACCAGGAGAACATTGTACACAGTAATAGCTTTATATAATGATTAACTGTGAATGAGTTAACTATTCTCAGCAGTACAATATCCAAGAGAATTCCAAAGGACTCATAATGAAAACCTATTGACTTGATGAAAGTTGAATGCAAATTTAAGTATACTATTAAAACTTTAAAAAATTTTTGGGTCTGTGTTTTCTTTTGCGACATGGCTAATATGGAAAGCTATTTTGAATGACTGTACATATATAATCTATATAAATTGCTTGCCTTCTCAGAGAGGGAGAAGAGAGGAGGGAGAGAATATAAAACTTAAAATTTTTAAATGTTAAATTTTTTTGTTTATGTTATTGAGAAAAATAGATAAAATTAAGCAAAAATACAGTTTAAATTTGTATTTCTTTTTGTATGTACACATATATAGAATATGGGAAAGAAAGATGATCTTAACCTAGGAAATAAATTACTGTTGATTTAATCTGCATAAAGAAAAGATGAATTCTTTGAACTAGGTTGATAAGCTTTACTTAGTTCCCTAGAAAAATTATACAATTTATTATTAAAGAGAAAGTTTTGGGCCAATTTGGGGGAAAGGAAGTTATAATCACTATAGTGAACAGGAAGTTTATCTAGAATAGCTCATATATGTATATATATATATATATATATGTATATATATATATATACAAGGTATTCCAGATCAGTGGTGTCAGACTTGAAAAGAAATGGAGACCAATCCACTAAACCACAAATATAGATACTAGTGGGTCACAGTTGGACTTGGAAAACCATATATTAGCATCATTTATATTGTATTGTATTTTTATTTATTCAGTTGAATATTTCCCAGTTATATTTTAATTTGGTTTGGTCCAGACTCAGGAGTGCTGTAGGCTACACGTGACCCACAGGGCAGATGTTTGACACCTCGGGGCCAGATGAAGCATAATGAAGATCTTAATTAAACTCAGGCAGAGAATGAGTAGAAAGGACTGTTCATACTGCCATGTGTACTTATCAAGTGGTCAGTCAGTGTCTCTGTCTTGGAGGGAAATGTTGCTATAATTAGCCCCAGCTAACTAGTTAGCATCATTCTCTTAAGGTTAAATAGCCACAGAATAAAAGAGCTGAGAAAAAGAGTTGGTAAATGTAGCATTTGTAAGAAATGGGCCAAATGCTAAACAAAATGTCCCATTAGCCCATGAAATAAAATTCTATGGGATCTTCGAACCTCACAGTTGAGTTCATCCTCTCGTCCAAAACACCACCTTGTGCCAAAGAAAGATGAGCAAGAAAGGAAATTCCAAGTTATCTAGTACAACCCTTACATTTCCCAGAGAAGAAAAAAGAACTGCAAGAATTAAAAGACTAGCTTAGGATCATATAGCTAGAAAGGTTAGACCTCGAGGTTCTCCAATCCTGGTCTAATACACTATTTTTCATTTATTGTTTAATGGAAACATTTTAAATCTCAGCCACTCTCACCTCTATCTTGGAAGTAACATCATATTTGATTAATAATCTTGCTGATTGCAGTCTAATCACTATGATTAAGAAGCTGTATTTTCTTACCCCCGTTTCCCCCCACAGGCAGGTAGGGGGCCCAGTAAATAGAGCATCAGACCTGGAGTCACACATACTAGCTATGTGACCCGGGCAAGTCATTTAACCCCATTTGCCTCAGTTTCTCTTGGCTTTGCTAATTATAGAGCAGGTCAACAGCCCTGGATCAAGGGGGCAGCAATCTTAACCATTTAATTAACTGTGAAACCATCGACTATCACCTAACAATGTCACATCCAGAATCAGAAACACCTAATGTGTGGTTTAGAATGTTATTTATCAAAGCCAGTGGATTGGCTAGGGGAAAAGATCTTTTTTGTGTTTGGAGGAGATACTGCTAAGTTCTGATTAGTGCAAATAATCAGACCCCTGACGTGGTCACATTATTCAAATTCATATCACACATTTTCATTAGGCTAGAACCAATCATCATATTTTACATAATTGTAACTTTGAATAGTGTGAATTCAAATACATATGACCACTTTAGGGGATTCATTACTGATATTAATCAGAAACTAGACATTTTTTAATTAAAAAAAAAAGTCTTACCTTCAGACTTGGAATCAAGACGATGTACTGATTCCAAAGGAAAAGGATGGTGGTAAGAGCTGGGCAATGGGGGTTAACTGATTTGCCCAAAGTCACACAGGTAGGAAGGATCTGTGGTCAGATTTGAATCCAGGACCACCCCTCTCTAGGCCTGGCTCTCTATCCATTGGGTCACCTAGTTGCACCCATCCTCGATATATTCTTTATCATCCTTGACTGATGCATCATTATAGGTGGAGAGAGAACTCTGGCTTGGCTGAGTTGGGAACAGGATTCCCTGCACACACAGGGGATTTTCATTGGGTGCTAAGTCAAAAGTATGAGATAAGTAGCATAACTGGATGCTAACTGGCTGAGAGTTATATTTTTAAGGGAAGTTAAGTAGCTCCAAGTTCCTCAGAATTGTCCTAGGTCATTTTATCTCTGAGATTAGCTAAATATCACAGTTGACCATTCTACAATATTGCTGTTACTATGTTCTGCTTTTTTCACTCTGCTTCATGTAGGTCTTTCTAGCTCTTTCTGAAATCATTCTGCTCACTGCTTCTAAAGCTTCCTCAGAGGGGAGAGAAGCTTTAAGGTAGGAAGATAGAGACAGGATAGAAGTTTTAGATACCATGAGGGGGATGACGGAGTCAAATTAGAGATATGAAGTGGCAGGAATGAGTCTTTATTAATTTTCCATAAGCCACAGCCAAGCTTTGATCAAAGGACCCTTCTGAAGGCTTTTACCAGTCCAGAGATCCACATTTAATACCACACAGGTCAGAGAGATGATAGAGAAAGATTAGAAATGGAGCCTGGCCCAAGGCCAGGCTCCAGCAAGGACAGCCATCAGCTAGCCTGAAAGAGAGAGAGAGAGAGAGGCGGAGCTTGCTGGACTATATATAATCTTTGATATGCAAATATACACAGTACATAGGGATGATTCTCATTGGTTAATGACAAGGTATAGGTGTGGTTTCTCTTAACCAGGTGAGCACAAAGAAACCTATGTTCCCGCCTAACCTGGGGGAAGCTGGAGTCAAGGGTCAAAGGCTTTCCCAGCCATGTGCAATACTGAGCATGCTCTCAAAGACTCTCTGTACATACCAACTGTTCCCCTTGCCCATAGCTAGGGGTGGACTGCTACATCTTCTTATAGCATAATAGTATTCCATCACCAACATATACCACAATTTGTTCAGCCATTCCTCCTTTGATGGACTTCCCTTCTATTTGCAATTCTTTGCCTCCACAAAAAGGGATGCTATAAATATTTTTGTACAAGCAGGGCCTTTCCCCCTTTTTTATCTTTTTTGGGATACAGATCTAGAAATGGGATTACTGGATCAGAGTATGCATTGTTTAACAGCCCTTCGGGTATAGCTCCAAATTGCCCTCCAGAATGGTTAGATCAGTTCACAGCTCCACCAACAATGCATTAGTGACCCAAATTTGCAGCATCCCCTTCAATATTGATCACTTTCTTTTACTTTCATATTGGCCAATCTGATAGTGAGCTATTTTAATTTACATTTCTCTAATCAAGAAGGATTCAGAACATTTTTTCATATGATTTTTGATAGCTTTGATTTCTACATCTGAAAACTGTTTATTCATATCCTTTGACTATTTGTGTATTGGAGAATGACTTACCATACATTTGACTTAGTTCTTTATATATTTAAGAAATGAGACTCTTATCAGAGAAATTTATTATAAAAATTTCCCCCCAGTTTATTGTTTCCCTTCTAATCTTGGTTACATTGGTTTTGTTTGTATAAAAACTTTTAAACTTAATATAGTCAAAATTATTCATTTTATATCTTGTAAAGTTCTCTATCTTTTGGTCATAAATTCTTTCCTTCCCTAAGATCCGATAGGTAAACTTCTCTGTTCCCCCAATTTACTTATGATTTCACTCTTTATGTTTTAATCATATACCATTAGGGTTTGAGATATTGGTCTATACCTAGTTTCTGCCATACTTTTTTCCAGTTTTCCCAGCAGTTTTTATCAAATAGTGATTTCTTTTTTTTTTAACCCTTACCTTCCATCTTGGAGTCAATACTGTGTATTGGCTCCAAGGCAGAAGAGTGGTAAGGGCTAGGCAATGGGGGTCAAGTGACTTGCCCAGGGTCACACAACTGGGAAGTGTCTGAGGCCAGATTTGAACCTAGGACCTCCCATCTCTAGGGCTGACTCTCAATCCACTGAGCCACCCAGCTGCCCCCTCAAATAGTGATTTCTTATCCCAAAAGTTGGGATCTTTGAATTTATCAAACATTAGATTGCTGAGGTCATTTACCCCCAGTCTATTTCATTGATCCACCCTTCTATTTTTTTAGCCAGTACCAGTTTGTTTTATAGTACAGTTTAAGATCTGGTACCATCAGGAAACTATCCTTAACATTTTTTTTTCATTAGTTCCCTGGATATTCTTGATCTTTTGTTCTTCCAGATGAATTTTGTTATTATTTTTTCTAGCTCTATAAAATAGATTTTTGGTAGTTTGACTGGTATGACATTGAATAAGGAAATTAATTCTAAGAAGATTAGAAAAAATTTTAATTGACTCTTCATATCCTTATACTAATTTATCAATTAGAGAATAGCTTTTATTTCTATAAATTTTAATATCCTAGAAAGGAAACCTTTATAAGAGAAATTGATTATAAATATTTTTCCAGATAGTTATTTCTCTTTTCCTCTTAAATTTATGATGTTTGTACAAAAACTTAAATTTTATGTAATCACAAGTATCCTTTTTTCTTTCTGTTCCTTTCTTTTTGAGTCAATATTTTTTCTATCCATAGATATGATAGATAGCTTTCCTCATGTTTCTCCATTTTAAAAAGTGATAGCACCTTAAAATTTTAGATTATGTCCTTTTGGAGCTTATCTTGGTCTAAGGTGTGAAGTGTTGGTCTAAATCTAATTTCTTCCATACTGCTGTCCAATTTTTCCAGCAGTTTTTATGAAATAGTAAAGTCTTATCTCAGTAGCTGGGGCTTTTATGTTTACTGAACACTAAGCTACAGGGTTTGTTTACTTCACTATGTTGGGTAGCTAATCTCATCTATCAATAGAGTTCTTTATTTTTTAACCAGTACCAAGTTGTTTTGAGAATTACTTCTTTGTACTATAGTTGGAGATCTGACACTGCCTCCCTTCCTTCCTCCTTTTTTCATAATTTCCCTAGAGATTTTTGACCTTTCTTACATATAATATATGTATATATAATATATGTAACACTGCTACTCTGGTCTTGCACTGCCCAAATGCCAGGTATATTACATTTCAACCCATCTCTGGGGTTCTCTGCTAACCTTCAGAAGGATTAGGAAGTGTCGATTTTCTCTGTCATTGGCACTAGCTCTCACCAGTAGTGCTCTTCTAATTGTAAGGGATGATCCCCTGCTCCCCGATTTCATTTAATCATTAACTGATACATTTTTACAAAGTAATTTTTTCTTCAAAAGATGTAAATCACAAATATACAAATTTATAACATGTGGAGCTTAATATTTCTCTCCCCTCGTACCACCTTCTTTTTACTTTGGGAAGGTAAAGGAATTATATATATATATGTATATATATATATATATACACACACACATATATATATAAATATATATATATTAGACAGACAGACAGACAGACAGAAAGGGAGAAAATTACATATATATATCTAATCATCTGTTAGTCATGAGACTAATCATCTCAGCCTAACCAATGAAAGGAGGCTACACCCACCTATGTGACTGGGGACAAAGAGTGCTTCCATGTTAGGTGAACTGGGCAAACTTCAAAGACCTCTTATGCATAAGAGTTTTGTTATTATTTTTCTAGTTCTACAAAATAACCCTTTGTGTTTAATTGGAATGTCAATGAATAAGAAAAGTAATTTAAGTAGTATCTTATCTTCTGCCTTAAAGTCAATCCTAAATATCAGTCCTAAGGCAGAAGAGTGGTAAGGGCTAGGAAAATTGGATTAAGTCACTTGCTCAGGGTCATATGGCTAGGAAATGTCTGAGGCCAGATTTTAACTGGAGACCTTCTGCCTCCAGGCCTTGCTCTCTTGACTTTCAAGGATTCTTTGAATATATTGTCACATCAATCAGTCAATAAACATTTATTAAGCACCTACAATGTTCCAGGCACATAAGATTCTTTAAAATTTACCTTACTATTCTGAAATCCTTTCCTTCTGAAACCAGCTAAACTATTCCCCATCCTCTTCTAACTTTTTTTTACCTTCTAAAAATTACAAAGCAGTCTGGCTCAGGCTCACTTCCCCACCCCCTACCTCATCCTTCATGGAATCTGGATCTTATTTACAGATTGTTGGGGTGGAAGTAGGGGTATGAGCCCTATAGTATTCAGGTTGTTGTTCAGTGGAGAGTGGGAGTGGAGAAGTGGACTCTGCTGCGTCTTTCAACTCCATCATCTTGGTCCCCTTATGAAGAATTTAAAGATGGTACAGATTGGCTAAAAACTCCTCTTTCACAAAGAAATCTGATTCTGAGGACCTTATGAAAAACTACTAGATCTAGCCCCAAGCCAACTGGGATAAAGAAAATGGGAAAGATAAATGATAACCACAGCATCTTTTTCCTGCTAATAATGTTCCCCCAACCCCCCAACCTGGGACTTTCCTCTCACCTCAATATCTAAATTTGAGAAAGTGACCACAAGAATTGTTTCCATTTTGTTCACTTTTAGTCCAAATCAGCTCCCTTCTCTTTAGACTACTCTACTTCCCGCTGGCCTTTCTGCTTCCCTTTTATATATTGTCTTCCCCCTATCAGACTACAAGCTTCTTGAAGGTATGGAATGTCATTTTGCTTGTTCATGTATTTTCAGAGGCACCGTGCCTAGCAATATAGAAAATGGTAAGAAATGTTTTGTAATCATCTAATTTAATCTCCTTTTTTGAAATTATCCACAAATGTATTTGATTATCCCTGTAAACTAAATAGTTTACAGCTAAATTGTATTTAGATTATGAACTGGGACATTCCTCTGAGGGGTTGGGGATCTGAAAGATGCCATGGTTTAGTTTAAAAAGGGCTACCAACTCCCTCGTTAGAGATGGAGAACTACATGTGGGCAAGGAATGTTATACAGATCTAGTCACTGTCAATATAATTTTATTAGTAATTATTATTCGATTTTAAAGATAATTATTAATTAGATTTTAATTTTATTTAGAATAATTGTTTTATTAATTAATTAGAAAATTATTAATAGATTTTATTATTAATCATTTTTCTTTGTCTCAAGAAAGGATTGAATGGAAGAATAGAGGGAAGAAGGAAAAATATAAGTGTAAATGACTATAATATAAAACCAAAAAGAATTAGGCAAGCTAGGAAAGGGAGAGAACTTGGGGATGAGGAAAGTTCCTCTACCCATATAGGTAGGCCACTTCTTTACTGCTTTTAGTCTTAAAGAACTTTAGCTATTTTTCTGGGATCAAATAATGGTATTTATCAAACACAGGAATTGAATCCAGGATTTCTAGACTCTGAGGTCCACTCTCTATTCACTGTGCTATGAAGCAGAAAGAAAGAAAGAAAGAAAGAAAGAAAGAAAGAAAGAAAGAAAGAAAGAAAGAAAGAAAGAAAGAAAGAAAGAAAGAAAGAAAGAAAGAAAGAAAGAAAGAAAGAAAGAAAGAAAGAAAGAAAGAAAGAAAGAAAGAAAGAAAGAAAGAAAGAAAGAAAAGAAGAGAAGGATTTGTGTGTGTTTTAAAGTGTGGTGGGCATGGAGTCAGGAAAAACCTGGGTTTCACATTTCACAGAATCACCAAATTTCAAATTCAGAAAAGATGCAATCATCTGCTACAAACTAACCTTCTTTCCCCCAAAGGAATCCCTAATAACAACACACTAGCTTCTTCTTGAAGATCACCAATGAAGGGACGCCCAAACCTTTATGTAGGTGGCCAATTCTACCTTTCAAGAGTTACTATTAATAGAATGTTGTTGTTTTTTTCCTGAAATCTATCAAACTGCATTTTGCCTCTTTGCAAATCCTGATGATTGCTCCTGGTTGAGAGGCATATCCATCCCCCTTCCTACCCTCACCCTTAGACCCAGAACAATAGAATAGTAATTCTTGTTTGTGAGGATCGGGAGTTACATCATGAATCTTGACGCTCTATATAAACATTAGCTTTGTTACACCTCATTTTTACAAAGTGTTTGAGTTTCTCTGGGTGCCCAGAAGAACCCCATGACTATGGGGAGGAGTACAAGATGACAGAATTCTCAAAGAGGATGCCTGTAGCATCCAAGCTATGGCAGAACCAGTAAAGCTGGAGGGGCCCTGAGTGTGCAACTAGAGAAAGGCCACATTTTTAGAGGTCTACATGGCTCATTTCTTAAAGGGTGGTCACTAAGTGATGAATTTTTTTGGCCATATCCTTACAGTGATTCTTTTTTCTCTCTCTTTTTATTTTTATTTTTTAATTGAACATTTTTATTCAATTAATTAATTTAGAATATTTTTTCCATGGTTACAAGATTCATGTTCTTTCCCTCCCCTCCTCCCAACCCCCTCCCATAGCCAAAATACAATTCCTCTGGGTTTTACATTGATCAAGACCCATTTCATATTATTAATATTTGTGCTAAAGTGATCATTTAGAGTCTACATCCCCAATCATATCCCCATGGAGCCATGTGATCAAGCAGCTGTTTTTCTTCTGTGTTTCTACTCCCACAGTTCTTTCTTTGGATGTGGATAGCATTCTTTCTCACAAGTCCCTCAGAATTGTCCTGGGTCATTGCATTGCTGCTAGTAGAGCCTTACAGAGATTCTTAACTTGGGGCCTGGAACTTGTTTTGCCTGTTTAAACAATATTTTGAAAATTGCATTTCAGCATAACTGATTTCCTGTATAATCCTGTTCACTTTTTTTTTAAGTTTTTATAACATTATTTTATTTGGTCATTTTCATACATTGTTCTTTGGAAACAGATCATTTTCTTCCCCCCCCACCCCCACCCCACCCCTTCCCTAGCCGAGGCGCGATTCGTCTGGGTATCACATGTGTCCTTGCTCTGAACCCATTTCCTTGTTGTTGGTATTTGCATTAGGGCGCTCATTTAGCTTCTCTCCTAGATCATGTCCCCTCACCCTCTGTAGTCAAGCAGTTGCTTTTCCTCGGTGTTTTTACTCCCTTGGTTTGTCCTCTGCTTAAGGATAGTTTTTTGTTTGTTTGTTTGTTTTTTTCTCGTAGATCGCTGCAGGTTGTTCAGGGACATTGTAAAGCCATTACTGGAGAAGTCCACTACCTTCGATTGTACCACAGTGTATCAGTCTCTGTGTATAATGTTTTCCTGGCTCTGCTCCTTTCGCTCTGCATCACTTCCTGGAGGTTGTTCCAGTCTCCATGGAATTCCTCCACTTTATTAATCCTTTTAGCACAATAGTATTCCATCACCAACATATACCACACTTTTTTCAGCCATTCCCCAATTGAAGGGCATCCCCTCATTTTCCAATTTTTGGCCACCACAAAGAGCACAGCTATGAATATTCTTGTACAATGTCCATTATCTCTTTGGGGTACAAACCCAGCAGTGCGATGGCTGGATCAAAGGGCAGACAGTCTTTTATCACCCTTTGGGCATAGTTCCAAATTGCCCTCCAGAATGGTTGGATCAATTCACAACTCTACCAGCAATGCATTAATGTCCCTACCTGTTCACTTTCTTTTATGCATTTGAAGATTATATCAAGAAGTGGTACATAAACTTCCCCAGGCTGACAAAGGGGGTCCATAATATTTTAAAAGGTTGAGAACCCCTATACTAAAATGGGGAAGGAATCTTTCAAAATATTAAAGGAACAGAATCTCTTAAGTCTTCTTCTGCCATTTGTTGCCCTTGTGTTATATTCCTGATCTGTTCAACAAAGAGAGGGGGCCCCTGGTTGCATAGGGGGGGCTTGAGGGATCGCCCCAACCATGTTTTTTTCAAGCACCCACACCTGGGCCTGTAGCATGAGAGCCCATGTCATTAAGGGCCAATGAGTTTCCCAAAAATGTTTTTTAAGTTAGTGCTAAGAAGTTAGGTCCTCTTCTTAACCCAAAGGAACAAGGAAGAGCTTTGTTGTTCTGGTATCCCACAGAACCCAAATGCCTTATGGTCACAGGAACCCAGTTGTTATCCCAAGGAAGCCTGTGATTATGGCCTAACATTTCAGCTCTTAGTGGCTTGGGGTGTAAATTCACAGGCACTTTTCCCCATTTGAAGGTCCAAAGGGGTAGCTTTCTATAGCTTTATTTAAGAAATAGGTCTGGTGAGCAATGGCTTGGTTTTTTTGCCTTTCTGGGCAATTAAAGGAAGAAAGCCACATCCTTGTTTCAAGGGAACAAAACAGGTTTCCAGACTGCTTCAAGTCTAAGTAACCCAACTCTGACTTCTCCCCCTCAGGTTATATTAAAATGGGTCTTAAGAGGATGGGTACCCTGTAAAATCTGCTTCCTGGTGTCTTGATCTACTTTCCCTCCCTAAAAAAGGATCCATGCCTTCAAATCTATTTTCATTCTAAATGACAACAAAGTAGATCCTCCAGATCTTTGCTTGCTGTTTCCATCTTTGTGCAAACAAATGGACCAGTGACTCATGCCTCTAAGTTCCTTGCAACCCTGGATAGTAAAATATTAACAGCTAAATGAGACTTTAGGACTCATCTCATTCAACCACGTTAATTTATTAGCGCCATAATTTTAGTGTCTTCTCCAAGATCAGGCAGCTAGGAAGTGGTAGGGCTGGGGTGTCCAAGGTCAATAAAAACTTTCTATTATACAGTGCTTCTTCCCAGTACCTTTTCCCAATAGTAGTTAATAGTCCTTTGAGATTCTGTCTGCAAGTCAGAAGTCCCATTTATTATCGACCATCCCCACTTTAATTTTTTTTTCTTTAATTCACCAGCACTAACACATGTGGACAATTTCTGGCAAACATATTTCCAAGCTTTTCATAATTTTGGCAATATCAAAAACATATAGCTAAGCCAAACTTTGTGTCTTTGTGTCAATAATGTAGAATTTAAAAAGCCACAACAAACCAAAACAAATCCAGTAAGTACTAAGTTATAAACTCTATAAAGACAAGGATTGTAATTTTTCACTGCTATAATCCCAGCACTTTCAAACAGATAGGAAATGCTTTTCAAATGGACTAATCATACCCAAATTAATGGAAAGATACATATATCTAAATTAAAGGTCCTAACAGATTGGCAATATAACCCTTGGGCTCAAAATCCTTTTGCATAGCTGGACTCTTCATTGATGGAGATTGATTACTCAAAGCTCTTTACAGAGTTGGATAGAGAGATCCTGGTCTTATTGTTTCCAGCTTCTGCCAAAAAGATGTTTCCAAATTCTCTTCAGCGTTGTGGTTCATCCTTCCTTTCAATGAAGAGCAATGACATTGGGGGGCTGATATCTTGACTTGCATGTGGATTGGATTTAAGTGAGACAGAGTTAAATAAAGTTGTTAGACTCTCCCTCTCTTCTAGAATCATTAGTATCCAGTGCCAAGACAAAAGTCAGAACAACCTGGTGATGATCCAGGATGCACTGGATGGCCTTGGCCTCTTCAATGGCTGACCAAGTTCTAAGTGCTCCATAGTGCCTGCTTCAAACCCTTCATGGTCCTTGGAACAAATTGTTCTCATACTCCCACTCTGCCAGGGATTTTTCACATGCCTGAGGTAGACATCTCCCTAATTCACTGATGGATTAGAGACCTGTCAGTTACCTTCAAGTTGGTTCATCCCATCTTCTGAGACAGCTGTACCAGGACATGACTGCCGCCATGTTATATAGCTTCTTGGAGCCACAAGTTAGAGTTGGGTATGAACACCAAACATGGATGAGTGGACCTTATAAGGGCTTGGCAAGCTCTCATACCAGAGGTGCTAGTCCTCCCAGAACACCCCACATAACCTTATCAAATAAGTATACAACCTCCCATGGAGTTATCTTTGTTTGGGTATATATTTTTTTAGCATTCTTGTTTCAAAATTTAACCAGACTAACAGCCTTATATCTGCTTTGCTATCTACAATCCAGATAAAGTCAGCATGAATGTACTTTAAATCTCAGTTCTGCACTGATGGGCTCACTGCAAATTGAAGCATAATTCCCCCCCCCCTTTTTTTTGGCTTTTTTTCCCCAACATGGTTAATATAGAAATGTTTTGCATGACTTCACATGCAAAATGGGTATAATAATGCCGTCACAGTGGGTGGAGGACAGGTTGGGGAGAGTGAGAGAATTTAGAACTCAAAATGTTATATAGGAATTTCAGTTCTGCTATTTACTCTTGACTTTGGGCAAGTAATTTAATCTCTCTTGACTATTCTTTTCTCATCTTTAAAATGAAAGGTGGCCCTTTAAGATCCCTTCCATCTCTCAATCTCTGATACAATTAAATGTCTGCTCATTTAGGCTGCATTACCAAATCTCCCACTTTCTAGTTGCTGCTGTCCAAATTTCATAGGACTTTTCAACAACCTTGACCTTCTAACATTCTTTTTCAATTTGTAGATGGGCCCAGGGCAGCCATCCTTTCCTTGCTTGGCCCTGTTTCAGACTATTAGATTTTCAAAACTATACTGATTCAGCTGCTCTGTCATTCTGATTCTGGAATTTCCCTTTGTGCCTTTATTAATGCTAGCCCTATTCCCAATTTGTGGAATTCAAAGTGCTGCCCCATCCCTCCAAGCTGGATACTTTAATCTCTCCACTCCCATGTATTTTTCAGCTCCTTTTTATATGTTGGGGTCCCCCCCTTCAATAGAATGTAAGCTCCTTGAGGGTAGGGACTGTTTTCCTTTTTGGCTTGCATTTTTATCCCCAATGCTTAGCACTGTGTCTGCTTAGCAAATATTAGTAAAAGTGCTAAATAAAAAGTAAAGTGTTTACTTTCCTTCTTTCTGTGAATAAACATGCTAGCAGATGATTGAGAGGAATCAACACAAGTGTGTTGAGTAGATCCCCTTCAAGGGATTTACTAAAAGGTAGATGTAGACCAGCGAAGAGAATACTGACACAGAAGATAAGGAATTCAGAGAAACATGAGAAGACTTGTATGAACTGATGCGATCAAAGAAAAAGATAAGAAAGACAGAAAAGAACTGGTATAGCAAGCTGCACAGTGACCCTATTAATATAAATGGAAAAAGAGTGAAAACAATCAGACCAAATGCAACACTATCTAGGCTCCTTCAGAAGATGAACAACAATACTGTTTCTTCCTCTTAGTAGGAAGGTGAGGGGTAAGAGTTACAACATTGCATACTCAGCCATTTTCATTCAGTTACAGTGATGGTTTGTTTTGCTTAATTACTTTGTTATAGGGGAGGTTGGAGTAAGGGTTTGGAGAGAAGTCACAGTAAGATAAAAAACAAAAAAAGCATCAATAAAACCTTAAAAATTGGTTTCTTGTGGTAGTTTGAAATGACCACATCAGATCCTCTGCAGTTACAGAGGGTTTTGTTAGCATTTAATTCTGACCAAGAGAAAAAGCTAAGGTTACTTAAAACCAAGAAAATGGAAAATAAAACAGATATAAGTCAAAGTGGAAAGGCTGTCAGAGGATGCCCTCCACAGTGACGCATTCTCTCCTAGGATCTGCTTGCTTGTTTAGCTTCAAACTCTCTGGGGAAAAGGAATTTGGTGCTTTTTAGAGCTTTATTGTGGTCTCTGGCGAAGGCTGGCTATCCCCAGCTTTTACAAATAGTGCCTTCATCATCCACTGTGTGGGTTACAAGTAAAATGACTCAAAGACAGATATATGGCCTTTTAAGAGGGAGCTCCTTAGACAAAGAACAGACTCAGATTTCTTATTCCCTGTTTATAACGGGCTAGCCTGGCAGAGGTTAGTGATTTCCAGGTTGAGATTCCTTTCCCCCCAATCCTCTAAACAGCTATGTAGAGCAAAGTATTTAACTCAAGCCAAAAAGGGGAGAAAAGCAATGCAAGCTTTCTCCACAGTATTTTTTTTAACTCTCATGGTTTGTCACCTATTCTTTTATTTAAACCCTTACCTTCTGCCTTAACAATTCTGTATATTCATTCCAAGTTAGAAGAGCATTAAGGGCTAGGCAACGGAGGTTAAGTGACTTGCCCAGTCATATAGGTAAGAAGTGTCTGCAGCTAGATTTGAACCCAGAACCTCTTTTCTCTAGGCCTGGCTCTCAAACCACTGCACCACCTAGCTCTCCTTTATCCACACTTAAATAGGATCTTAATTTTATATCCTGCCAATAAAAAATAAACCTCTTAAGGGCAGGCTCCATTCTTCATTGTATCCCTGGTGCTGAGGAAGATATTTACACATAGTGGGGACACAGTTAAGGTCTCCTGGATTAGATTGGCACTTTTCATAAAGGCCACTGGCAATCATGGGTTATTTTTTATGGGGAAGAAATCAAGCCATAGCCTTAGGGGCCATGAACGTGGTGAATGAGTGTGGTTAATTCAAGTCTTTCAGGAGATGTTATCCAGCTGCTGCAGTCAGAGGTTCTACTTTAGTTATGAAATCCCAATGAGAGCTTGGTTTTTAGGGCAGAATGTTTTTTATTTAGCTGATTTAACTCTTGGGAAAGAAATGGTTGGTAGAAAGAATGAGGTTAAATGTTTAAAATAAAATGCCTACTTATTGAGAGTCTTGAACAAATTACAATATATTAATATAAGACATCATTGAAGGGAGCAGCTAGATGGCTCAGTACATTGAAAGTCAGATCTGGAGACAGAAGGTCCTAGGTTCTAATTTAACCTCAGATGCTTCCTAGCTGTGTGATCCTGGGCAAGTCATTTAACCCCCATTACCTAGCCCTTACTGCTCTTCTGTCCTGGAACCAAATACACAAAAACCCCATTATTGTATTCCAAGGAATATGAATTGAAATGAATTCATTTTTAGACATTTTTATTTGGTCAATTTCATATGAACTCATGAAATGAATATGGAAAATTAAAAGAAATTCAAGAAAATTCATATGACGATGCAAAGTGAAGCAAACAAAATGAAAAGAAAAATGGACTCAATGATTAGAAAAAAAATCAGCTTTTCAAATTGGACAATGTTATCCTTTGTACTCAAAAGGGGCCAAAATATCACTGGGTGATCAGTCTTTTGACTCATAACACAGATTTAAGTGAGGCAGAGCTATCATCAGATTCATTCTTCATCAAAGTTCAGTGGTAAGACAAAAGTCTAGACAACTGGGGATGGCCCTGGATATGGTAGATGACCATGGCTTCTTGGGTGTCTGATCAAGCTCTAAGAGGTCCACAGTGCCTGCTTCAGCCCTTTCTTGGCTCTTGGAACAGATTGTTCTCATCTCCCCCTTCCCTTAGGGGAAGTCTTCACAGGCTCAGAGCAGACACTTCACTAATTCAATGGTGAATTTAAAACCACCCGTTACCCTCAAACTTGTTTAGCCTACCTGTAGATACTGCATTTGCTACAGCTCCTTGGAGCCACAGGTGAGAGCTAGGTGGCAGGTAGACCCCAAAGGAGGAAAGCAGCCCTGAAAAGGACTCCCATACCAGAGGTACTTGTCCTCCCTGAACATTCTGTATACTCCAATACTGGGTACTAGAAATATTGGTACAGGAAAACCCAAGGTCTTCCTTTCTTTTCACAAAGGTTAAACTAAATGTAGGGTTGTAGGTACCATTAAATAGAATCACTGCTTCACTGTTTGGAGGGGTACATTTGTCATAGGACATTTCATTGGGAATTGCTTTGTGTAATGTATCAAAATGAAAAAATTGTTTGAAGATGGGTGGGAGGAGCTAAAATGGACTAAATGTTTGTTGCAAGTGGTATGTCCAAATGTACCTTATTACCTACCCCCATTGTTAGCCTTCTTAAATGCTCTCCATTCTTCAAAATCTAAATGCCATTCACTCATGAAGCTCTCTCAAGTCCAATTCAATAAATATTTACACATTTCAGCCAGGTACTTTTTTAGATATTTAAGGACACAAAATAGAAATAAAGAGGCTTCTCCTTTAGCATTTTGTTAACTAACCACTGTGTGGTCCAATATTTTTAATTTTAACTCTGGTTATTTGTTTATACTTTCTTGTCTACTAGATCGTAAGCATCTTGAAGGCAGAGATGGATTTATGTCTTTATATCATCACAGCTCTTAGCATAGTGCTTTGCACACAGTAGCAAAGTATTATTTGTTGAAGTTTAGAAAATGTTAATCATACAAGTTACTGTTGACCAGGAGATTAATATCTTTAATGCATAGTGAAGGCGATTCCATCAGGAGATGTCTGTCCCCACACAGTACTCCCTTTCAAGGATTCATAAATGCTGTGTGGTGAGCCCTTGCTAAAGAACACATGGCCAACTGTAAGGGTCAGGCAAGCAGTCCTATATGTTCTGTAGGATGAGCTCCATGAAGGGGTTACACATAGAGATGTGATGTTATTTTAATTAGAAGTCAAAAGCAAAAGATTTCCTTTAGGAAATGTGCTCACATCTTTAGCTTTTGGAAAGCTGGTCCTGTAAAAACTTGAGCTTTGTATCCATTCTCCTATTCAACATAAAACTTTTTGTTTCTGAACTTAAGCAGCAAAAAAAAAAAAGATTTCCATAGATTCAGATCCCAAGAGGACTGTATATAAAATCGAGTCCCCATTTTATACATTTTTATATTTAATTCCATATTATTTTTTCAAAACAGTTCTGCTTATCCTTCTTCTGAGTGCTTATGTTCATTTTTAAATGCTACAATGGATCTTTTTTTTTTTGCAACACTACTGCTATATATAAAAATTTTCCTTTTGAATTAGGTGATTTTGATGTACCACATTGTTTAACCTTTCTTCATTCCCAAGATTCATCTGATGTGTTCTCTCCTTTTATAGATGTATATATACTCTTATCATGTACTCTATGAAACAGCAAGTTTCACCCTCTTCTTCTTTCTCCTCTATTCTTTTTAGCTCCCTTCTCTTTGTCTCTTCAAACCACCCATAGATACTTATTTTTCTTATTTCCTCAACACCCTCTAAAGGCATTAAGATTCTGAAGGGGTTCTCTCTATTGGAATGTTAGCACCATATCATCACATAGTTACTTTCAGTTGTTCAAACCTGTGTTTAACCTGTGTTTATATTTCAAAGTTCCTATTCAGTTCTAGTTTTCCACTATAGGATGATACTCGAGCTTCTTGATTTTTGGTTCATTATACTAAACCATGTGACACAGGTTATTTTTGGTTATAAGACTGTATCAAGATCTTTTGTTTTTAGTGGAATTGACCAGGTTTTGTGAGATACTGTCTATGGTATCAACGTGGAAATCTAAAAGTCCGCAGTTTATTTAGTAAGGAAGTAGAAACTCCAGGTTTTGACCCTGTCACAGGAGAATTTTCCCCGAGGGAAGGTCCCACTTCACCAGGCAATAAACATTCACTTCAGCTTTGGTGCAGTAGGTAGCGTGTCAGTCTCGAAAGTTGAAGGTCCTGAGTTTGATACTCGGAAGGAGGGTGTGATATACTGGGAAAGGCTTCTGGAGACAAAAGAGCTACTTGACTTCGGATGGGGTCTACCTCCCATCTGAAGTGGATGTCTATTGTCTGGTGAAGTGAGACCTTCCATCAGGGGGAAACCTCTCCTGTGACAAGGTCAAAACCTGGGGTTTCTACCTCCCTACTAAATAAACTGGGGATCTCTAGATTTCCTAGCTGACAATGGTTTTAATTGAACCGTTTCAAGTCAATAGAAAGGTAGACTCAAGAGTAGTCATTTGATTCAGGTCCTGTTTTTTTCTCAGACATCTACTCTGGGCAAATCACCTAACCTTTCAGGGCCCCAGATACTTTTCTAAGCCTGCAAGTTGCTGAGCAAGGAATTGACTTGTTTTGGTAGAGGGAGTGCCCTCACCTGGAGTCTTCTATAGCAGTGAAATGACAGGTATGGTCCCACCACCACCTCGACCACCAAAAGACCCACTGACATGCTAAGAGGTTTCAGTGATGACTATACATTTAAATTTATAAAATGAACAAATTTTATGCAACTTGTTCATAAACGATTAATGTAAATTTCACCAAATGATTTTTTAAAACTCCATGACAATAATGGACAAGGAAGGAGAGAGGAAGAAAATGCCTCCAGGATATCAGATACCATCTTTTGGAGCACAAATAATCATGCAAGGTAGAACTATGGCAACAAGTTTTACTCAGCTATGAATGTTCAGTAAGCAGGTAAAAGACAAATATTCAGGGTTGGTTTTGCCAATTTTATTGAACTAATAAAATTCCTACTAATAACAATGAAAGAAATTTCAGCAAGTATAAATGTGATACAGTTTAACAAACCCCATTGTTCCGTACCTATAAATAGAATTTCAAAATGTCATAAAAAGTGCAGATTTATGAATTGTTGTTAACATGTTAATACACAATTCCTTTATTTAAAATGTTGTTTGTCTTGACTCTCACTAACAGTTCCTTCTGCATCTGGTCAAATGATACTACCATTCTCCCCCAAAGAAATTCAGACTAAAAAGCACTAGAATATTATACTCCAACTGATCTGTTCATGTCAGTTTATAGTCAGTTACAAAAACAGCAACATAAGGGAAAAAAAACAACAACTAGTTATGCAAAAAGCTCTCATGGTTCCCCTAAGAAAAGGTCTTACTTAACCGCTGACTCATGTAGTGGGCACAGGATTTGTAAAGGCATATCATTAAACTACTACATTAGACTTTATGTATAGCAGGCTTGCTTATAGCAAGGGCAATTTGAAAGTGGCTGTTGATATGTCATTTGCTACTTTTGGAATTTAAACTATTAAATATAAGACTGATGTTTGGCATTGAATGAGTGAATCCTAAATTGCATCAATGGTCTATTTGTTAAAAGCTTATTCTAATTTGAAACCTTATGTAGTATAATATGGCAGTCATAAAGATCACACCATCTGCCTCACATTAGCCCAAAGTCACGTGCTTCATAAAAAACAAAATTAAACATTACAGTAACAAAGCACAGGACTACAAAGGCAAAACATCACAGCTTCTGATTACATTGGATAAAAAGTACCAAGGAACACAAAAGAGAATTTGTATTAATACTGATGAATTAAAGAATATAAGATAATAGACGTTCACAGCATGCTACATCTATTGCTTACAACTTCTGGATAAAACCACGTCTAAAACCAAAAGTCAAGAAGTTGGCAATCTGATTTTGATTTGCATATCAGCTACAAAGTCTTAATATATACATTCATTATTGTAGCTGGTTCAGCAAAATCAGTAACAAGAAGAATTTCAAGTTCAAATCCTATCATAAGCTACAGGATACATCCAGTTCTACCATGATCAGGAAAAGTATTATCAGGTTTTAAGAGGTTAATCTAAGTATCGAGACAACAGCCCAGGTTTCTAAGACATGTCTCTTTGCCTTGTATAGACTGTGTGTGGATTGCCTGTCCTATTAGCATAAGGAAAATTCCTAACCACCATGTAGTTTGCTTTCTGTGACTGTCCTATTTTAGGTAGCAGAGGGAATAAGGGAAATGTGAAACAGAAAGCTGGAGGCAGAGGGGAGGAGGGCTCTTGTGACCACAAAACAAAATGATTTTGTACTGAACAAAAGTCCAGCCTATTTTTCATTTGAGAACATCACGAAACATTTCATTTTAACTTACACAATTGACAGAACCAGTGAAATTCAGCAAAGAAGTTGTTTCTCAAACATTACAAAAGAAAATTGTTCACTTAGCTGTCCAACTGTCATTCCTTCTCCACCCTACCTCCTACTTCTCCCTGACTGTGGCTTCTTAACCAAATGGAGAAAATAGCCTAATTAATCTGACATGCAATTATAAGTTTATGAAGAAGCCTTATTCAGGAAAAGATCTTTAGCCAACTTCAACAGCAAGCTTCATAACATGTGCAGTAAAGCCAGTCAGGCTTCACAACTAATACTTCATGTTAGGAATATAGAAAATGGATCTTTCTCCTTTAAAGAAGTGTTTACATATGCTCTGCTGTGCATTCACCTTCAAGAAATTAAGTTGACGAGTATAAGAAACTCCAACATTTGAATAAAATTTCAGCACTAAAACCATCATCATTCGATTTTTCAAAATGCTCAAAGTGTCCTATGAGCTGTAAAATAGTTATTTGTTCTAAAGGCCATTTTACAGTCTGTCCTATTTCCAGGATTTCCACAGGCACTGAAAAAAGAATCAAAATCCCAACAATATGGGCTCCTTTGTTTTCTTGAATCTATACTTTGTCGTGGGGCATCCATAATAGGTTTATAATACCTTATGACTTGCTTTAGTAAAAATAAGCTCCTTAGGCATTGTTAAATCTTTCTCCCAAAATGGACCAGCAATTTGTTCCTGGCCTCTTGAGGTCTACCCTTAGTGCAGTGCCAGGCACATAGTAGGCCCTTGATAAATGTTTACTGATTGACTTATTTGACTGCAGTCAGAGTGAGTTCTTCATTAGTGAGAATGAATAATATCCAAATATTACAGGATCATGTTTTATCCAAACTATAATGGTTGGTTTATTGTTTTTCTGCAAGTAAGACATATTCATGAGATAGACTCTAGGTTCCTCAAGGGCAGGGACTATTTTGTTTCTCTCTATGTATCCCCTAGGGTCTAGCATAACATCTGGCACTTAAAAAATGCTTACTTCTTGCACTCCCCCTATTACTTCATTTAGGAAGGTCTTTACACGTAAATAGCTAAGCCTATATTGCAGTAGGCCTCTTTTTAGATACCTCAAGTGCAAGAATCTTTGTTGATGACACTTCCTGAAGACACCTGAAACCTTTGCTGGAGGAGAAACATTCCATAGAGCACTACTTTCTTGATATACAACACATTTTCACATAGAAAAATGGTGTAATGTTTTGTGTTGTTTTGTTTTTTTGGAGGGGGGAGAGAGAAGAGAGACAGAGAGAACGAGAGAGAGATAGACAGAGAGAGAGAGAGAGAGACAGACAGACAGACAGAGATCGCGATAGAGAGAGAATTCCCAGGATAGCTCCAAAAAGTCTATTTAACACAATATGTCGCTATGTGTATTTTACATTGTGAATTAAGCAGTCTTTTGTGAAATAGCCTGAGATCTTAAGCACCATAATTCTATGAGAAGTGTTTTCCATTCCACACAACCAAGTTATAAATGAATTTTTGGAACAATATACTTTTGTAAGATGTAGATTTCTCAAATCTCCAAAATATGACATAGTAAACTGATGAATGGGGAAAAATTTTAAATTCTAATAACTTTATAAAGATTAATGTTTTTGCTCTGGTATTGACCCCAGTTAGGATGATGACTTCAAATCCCCTCAAAATTCTGCACTGTTGAATTATTTCAAGTTCTATGTTATATATGAATAAGATTCCTACTTCAGTAGAAGATAAAAATCTTTTTAAAAAAATATACAACCTGAAATTTTGTACTCCTGAATAACTGGTTATCTCTTTAAAAAGTAAATCCACAAAAATGCTGGACACTAATGATTAATACTCTCTTCAGAGATGAGGTAGAGGAGAAGAGAACTATTGGCAGGTTGGGATCTGTAGGGTCAGAAAAAGTTTACTAAAGTGTCCAGAAAGTTTAGTCTAGTGCTTGCTAAGACAAGGTATGGTTTCTGGGGACAAAGTCTGGGTGGTGGAAAAAATCTGAGACAAGATAGCCGGGTGGTGAAGGGATTGAAGAAGTTTAATGGAACAAAGTCATTTTCTGGAAGGATGAAGACAGATGGGAATTGGTGGCTCTAAGCAGATGGCTGGTGATAGTTTGGGGATGAGATAGGCTAGGGGAAGCAGGTGAAAGGCTGAGGCACTTGGAGGAAGATAAAGCAGGCAGGAAAGTTTAAGATATGCATGAAGGATTCCCACACTGAACATTTTATTTCTGTCTTGCATGCACTCTACTGAGAACAGACATACACTAAGAATTATATTCCAAATGTTCCCTGAAACATTTCCAACTCCAGGCAATGCTGGATGGAATTCCTTCCTCACATGGCTCTACTATGGTGCTTCCATGTCCATAACCTGTTTCAATCTCTGTCTTAAATTTCGAAACTACTGAGCACACTCTGCCAAGTAAGCCAAATGAATACTAAAATGAGCTCCATATTTAACAGTCACTCACATTCTGTTGACTGAGATGAATACATTCACATTACTGTACTGTTTGGGGAAGAGACTGCTAAATTTGAATCCCAGATTTCACAGGGGAAATAGAATAGAGAAGATTCTTACCATACAAATTTTACACAATTTAAAACTTAATCTGAATAGAGGAACCATGTATCTCTTTATTTTTTTAAAGTAGTTTCTGTGGCTTAAACTATATCTATAAAAGTATTCTATTTATATCATTTACATTATTTTCCCATTGCATACTTTTTATTCTTGCAAGACCATATCATTTGCATAAGAAATTTAAGTCCTATTTGATAGAGAGGAATTTAAGGTCTTGCTTTTCCAGAGAAATAAGGATTTACAATTTTTCTTTTAAACAAAATAAGCTCATCTGACCACCAGAGTGCAAAATCACTTCTATAACATGCACTGAAATTTAACCTTTTTCCTAATTGATGCATCCTTAAAGCTTCAATAAAAAGTTACTATTTTATATGCATGCAAACTGCCTCAAAACAGTGACCATCCAACTATGCTGTTTTCAATAACATTCATTAATATTTTTATTTTACTGAGGCAGATAAAGAAGAGATTTGGTCATAGAAAAACTGTCTATGGTGTGAAAGAAAAAAGTGGCTGTGGGCTTTTAAATACATTTCAAATGTAAACTCCCATAGAAAAGTATTTTTAAAAAATTAAACAAGAGGATATGAATAAGACTAAGCTTGTTAAATTTAGTTTTGCTTTGGCATTGTAAAATGTACAATGAAAGGCAAGTAGTTTCCCCCCAAGAGTCTACCTTAATTGTCTCTGAGCATCATAATATTATCACAAGATGTAGCTATGATCCTTTTCGGGGGCTGGCTATGAACATAATTCAAAGAAGCGTGTTAACAAGTAGTTCTCTTTCAAAGGCATCATCCCTCCCTTCTAATTATTTTATGAATTAATTCAAAGTCTATCTGATTGGAAGATTCTATTAGATCTGTCTAGTTCCTCCTTCATCTAAGCACTCTGATTAAAAATCAACTTTTATCTACCTATCAGCTGAGGATCTTAGATTTTACTGGGGTGAACTAGGATAGCTGAGCATATGCTTCAAGGGACTGTTAAAATGAATTTTCAGAACATAAACAACAAAGCTGAAGGATTCACATTCACACGAGTATTTTTTTCTTTAACTTCCATTTGCACATTTAAGTTTGGCACAATGTGAGCCCAAGGTGTAGGTAAGCATATGGTATAATCATAACTTTACACCTATTCTGAACAAATGTCTATTTTAAAAATATTACATTTGAGTATAAAAGCTATACTATAAATCATTACATAGTAAATTCAAAACTCTGAAAAAATACCACCCTGGAAATCCGCATCAGAATTTCAAGTTTGCAATCTATGCAGAAAAGTAACAGCAAATTCATAATATGTGATATGGCATTCACCACTTGCAATGCTGTGCATGATGCATTGTGGAAGGTGCTTTGCCACCTTCAGAAATCATTTTCTCTAGGCTGATTCTTTGAGGTTCACAAAGAAATAGTTTTATTTTCTAGTAATAATTCCATGTCTACTTTTCCCATCACTGACAAAATGAATGCTGAGCTCAAAGGAAACTCTGTCAGGTAAGAGATCCAGTAAAGGCACTAATATTTCCATAGTCCCAATTCCAACTACTTCAGTTTCAAGCAAGAAAACTATCGTTAGGTGGTTATATTAGTTACCTGAACCTTGTTTCACACCCTGTTTTCTAAAAGCTCCTCTGATGATCTGTGAGAACTCTTCCCTTCATGTCTTTGAAGTACAATTTTTATACTACAGTACAGCTTATCTGTAATAAGAGTGGGGCTACTAACTGAAGAAACTTCACTTGAAAAAAATCCTAAATGTCAAGAGCACTAGGTATCCTCGACTTGAAACATCTATGTCACTAAGTCAAACTGACATTTATGTGGTCGTTGTCTGCCTCTCACCATTCTCCTGAATAACATTTGTTAATTGTGTGTATATGTGTATATATATTTATATATGTGATAATGAATAAAGTCAAAATATAGTCTATATAATAAAAAAAACAGAAGAGATTTCTGGTATGCACTTCTTTGAGTAATCTCTTTAAATAAACCACCCTGTCTTCATAAAAATTTATGATTTTTTCCTCACAAGGAAGATTTCAAGCAAAAGTCTGCAATTCCCAAATGCTGAGCTGATATTACATTTACAATCATTTTTTTCATTTTCTTATCTTGAACTAAAACAAAACAAAAGAACCTAATGTCTTGTCACAGGAAAGGAATGATGAAATGGAAGGGGGAGAACTGATTTTAGTAACTTATGGATCCATGATTATTGCATGGAAAAAAAATTAGCCCTATCCTACTTGAAGATGACCAAAATTAAGAAGTCTCAAATGAAATCTCCATGGGTAATTTGGGTTTTCACATATTTTCCATGGAAAACTGAAAATTCTTTTAGAAAGTCTGTATATGTAAAAAAAGAAAATCAAGTCACTTTTAACCCCAGAATACTTGAACAGTGTGGTTGTGTCCTACTGGATAGGTGTAAGCATCTCTTGAGGCACTTCACTGATTCATCCACACAACAGAAAGTAAAGCTATAAACACAGACATTTTGTGCTCTCGGAAGATAGTCTAGTCAAGCAACAAAAACCAAATGCTAAAAGATGACTTTTTGGCAGCTAACTTCCCCCCACTTGGATATTCTCCATTGTCTAAAGAGCTTTTTTTTCTGGGGAAGGGGATGCTTTGGCATTTTAAGAGCAGATTGTTCAACTCCAGTAAGGTAAAACAGAAAAGTTAAGCCTTGTGCAATAAAGAAATTTGACTCAATTTCTTTATGGCTATAGTTAGAAGGACACTTTTGCAGTGACATAATAGGGGGAAAGTTGGTGATTTTAATAAAAAAAACATATTGCACTTTTTTTTGTTCACTCACATTAATGCATAGAAACACAATTTTTTTTTACCTTTGAATAAACTGTTCAACTTATTAAATGAATGAGAATTATGGGAAATAATTCCTAAAAACCTAACAGGAAAAATATATTAGCCTTCCTTTGCTTTTCGCCATAGAGAAAAGCAGTGTGAGAAAGGAAAAATGTGCAAAGAAAAAATTTTTGGTCAGTCTTGTGTGTATGAAAGTTTATAGGTGCCCACGAACTGAACTGTAAGCAGCACTATAAGCACTCATGCCTTCAGAAGACTGAGGGTTACTGTCAGTGATAGAAAGGATTGTGCATCATTCCACTTTACTATGTACAGCTGAAATGGAGAACTAAAACTTCTGTTGCACAAACAAAAGGAAAATGGCTGAATTTGGCATTTCAGTAGCATGCTATAGAATTCATCATGATTAATTTCACATTAAATTGTGGACAATGGTTGCATCACATTTCACGATATCACCAATAGCTGTAGAAAAACCAGTGCCTGACAAAGAATCTCCTGGAGACAAAGGAGCACCCAGCGAGCAGCAGTAGCTCGGCTCCCCAGCACATGCTTTTCCTCTGCCAGCCTTAGGACACAGCATTATGATCTGAGAATGTCCAGATGGGGACATTCCTAGCTGGATTCATTCCAATAACCTGAACAATGATGGCTTAAACAGAACATAAGCGCTTCTCCTACACTTGAAGAAAACAAACAAAAAATGCAACACTCACACACACATGCATACACACATACACACACAGCCCTCAAAGCACTAAAGTTAAGCTTTAACAAAGCAGGGTCATGATTTGTAACCAGTATTTTAAAAATCCAACTAGAAACGATGTAAAGTAGTGCTCTTCAGTGTTATGTTTGCTATCATTAGTAATGTTAAGCATCAAGAAAAATAAAACACATCATTGCACATGACAGCCGCAAAACAAAAAAACACGGCTAAACTTGGACACTAGAGAATTGAATCATTTTTTGATGCTACATCACAAGCAGCTTCTGGTGCGTATGTTCTGTGAAAAGGTCTTTCACACATCAGTGACGTGGCGCTTCCTCTGCAATGATGCTTCAGGTCAGGTGGCGAGTTATAGCGCGAAGAGCATACAGAAGTTCGGCTTGCATGCGGGCTTCCATCAAAAGTAGATTTACGTGAACCTGAGGGGGAAAGTATTTTTTTTCTGTTAGCACTATGGCAAGCAATTCTGCATTCATTTTTCACAATTTGATTTATAATTATTAATAGAAAGATGTTTCCTAAATATATAAACACAAATATCTGCAAATTTTACAGTCTTGTGTAGAGCCAGTACATTTGTAGAAAGATTTCTCTCTCTGTCACATTAACCTTGCCTGAAACATAAAAAATTTTTATTAAAAAAATCAAATGAATGACTTATGGACCCCAAAAGGTTATTATTCAAAATAACACCAAAACTACTAATACTTTGCTTAAGAGCAAAACTCAGTTAAAGATATCTTTAAACTAGTTATTAAGGTTTTAAGAATATGTTTCTGAATTGATAACTCTGAAAGCAGATCAAAGCATACTATTTTTCACTTTATTTTATTTGTGTGTGTTTCTATTTGGGGGGTTTATATGAGTATTGTCTCACAATATAGCCAATGTAGAAATATCTTTTACATGATCATATATGTATAAACCAGGTCAAGTTGCTTGCCATCACAGGAAGAGGGGGAAAGAAGGGAGGGAGGAAGAAAGACAATTAGGATCTCAAATTTTCAGAAAATGTATGTTGAAAAATTGTTATTACATGTTATTGGGAAAGAAAAATAAATAATACTACTTCTTAAAAAGAATTTTGTTCTGGTTAGTCAAAGAAGAGTAAATCTTCAAGTGAATAGAACTTTATATTACCTTTTCTCATTTATAAGGTTATAATCTTAATAGTTTCATTAGCCTCTAAATATTTCAGAAAATGGTTTGGGCCAATTTAAGAGCCACTAGTTACAGATAGCTTAGTCTAGCTGCAAATGGCTATGACATTTATTTAAACAAAGTAATATTAATTTTACATAATTAATTTACATAAGGTACATTTTCCCACAATTTGCTTTCACACTAAACCATATAATTTCCCATTTTGCTATTGCACTGAGTTGCAGGAACACGCTTTTCTTTTCTTTCAGATTATACTTTTCAGACTGCTCACTTCAGGTTGTACTTAGAAATGCCTGATTTTTTTGCCACACATCCCTCTTTCTCTGAAAAGCCATGACAGAAGTTTATCTAAGCTGCTAAAAAGTATCTAGGACTTTCCCTAGAGATACACAGCCCCTTCTAGACATGGTACATGTAAGAATTCTTATAGAGGTTCTCAGGAAGTGCTTAATAAGTCTTTTATAGATGTTGTCAAATATTAAAATGAAAGTTCTTTTGAAATTTTAAAGTGCTAAGTAAATATAAGATTTCTTGTAACAAATTACTTTCTTTTAAAATATTATATTTTTATTCTATACTTGATTATTCTGAGTTTCTTAATCACTTCAAATCAATGAATTTTAACTGTATTCAAATCATTTCTCTTTCTTAGCTAACAAAATATATTTGTCTAATTAAGAGGTGGTACTCTTATTTAAAGCACATTTAGCCCAGACAAAAGTCTCTACTATACAAAGGGACAATATATGACACTGTGAGCTCATACCTCACCTTCTGAAGGGGGCTGTTTATGATACCCCTGTCCCCTACTAACCCCAGCTTTTAATGCTATCTCTTCACAGATAGCCTTCCCATTTACTCTACATATTTCTTATATTTATCTAGTTATTTACATGTTTCTCTCCATTAGAACGGAAGTTTTCTGAAGGGCAGGAACTGTTTTTCTCTTTCTTTGTAGCTCTAGCACTTAGAACAGAACTTGGCACAAAATGACACTTAATAAATGCTCATCGAAGGCCTAGAAATAGGAGGTCCTGGGTTCAAATGTGGCCTCAGACTCTTCCTACCTGTGTGACTCTGGGCAAGTCATTTACCCCCAGCCCCACCCCACTGCCTAGCCCTTACCACTCTTCTGCCTTGGAACTGATGCTTGTATCGATTCTAAGACAGACAGTAAGAGGTTTTTGTTGTTGTTGTTGTTGTTTTTTAATGCAGAAATGCTCAATGACTGATTAATTGACCTCTACCCCTAACAATAAGTACCCTCAGATCCTCAACAATACTTCTGTTATCTTAGCATCAAATAGATTGCTCTATTTATAGCCAAATGATCTCCTTCACTAATACACAATGGAAATCAATGACAAAATATGATTTCTTTTACAAACAATTTCTTTCAGGTTCATGTTTCTTTCATTAAGTACGTTTTATCTTGTATGATGAACTTAGTCAAATGGAACTGTACATCAAAATTAGTTTATCTCAGATCCCAGAATTTTGTCTAGCAGCTGGAGATTTAATGGAGCATCTAAAATAGAGACTCTGAGAGAGAAGGTTATTGATCACCCCCTGAACAAAATATCTTTAGAAATGTTGGCTTCTTTAAGTGTATATTTTGAAGAATGCACTTTGGACAAAACTTTCAAAAGCAATTGTTATTCTACCTTTTGTGTGGTCACAAGTGGCAAAAAGTATGACCAAGAGGCTAATTAGTAAATCAGACACAAGTGGAATTTAATAGTTAATAAGTAGTTAACAAGTTTGCAAAACTCTACTCTCTAAGTATGGAGAGTTTTGTTGGTTGTATGGATACTTTCATATGCCATCTTTTGATTTTGTCAAGTCTGATACAGCATAAAGATGTATCAGTCACTTAATCTTTCTGGGCCTCAGTTTTCTCATCTGTAAAATAAGGCTGGACTAGATGGTCTTTGAAATTCCTTCTAAACTCTAGACTTATGATCTTAAGATATGGTAGAGATTTTCTTTCTTATCTTCTATCTTAGAATTAATACTAAATATCAGTTCCAATGCAGAAGAGCAGTAAGGGGTGGGCAATTGGGGTTAAGTGACTTGCCCAGGGTCACATAACTAGGAATTATCTGAGGCCAGATATGAACCTATTACCTGGCTCTCTATCCTCTGAGCCACTGAGCTGCTGCCAGAGTAGATTTTCTTACAAAAGGCTCACCTTTTCTGAGTGTTTGAACTGACGCCAATAACTATCATACATGCGCTTGGTAGTTCTCTCAGGATAGCAGGTCACTGTCTTAATGTAAACCTTCAGGCTTCGTTCAAGTAACTGATTAACTTCTCCATAATCATAATCATCATACCTAAGCAAAAAAAGCAATAAAACAGTTTTATGAAATAATTCTTTATTAATAATGACTTGCTTCAAGTTTCTAGAAAGTCCCTTTTTGTCTTCTTTTCTCTTAGACTAAGTTCATAATATTCTCATGGGATCTCTTAAAAGACTCTTACCAATCTTATTCTTTATGGTATAATGAATCCTCTACATGTCAAAGAAGGAAAACTAATTATTAATATCACAGATGCTACTGTGGGAAAAGAAGAGAAATTGCATTTATTAAGTGTCTGCTGTGTGCAAGGCACTGTGTTAAGCCCTTTACAAATGTTTTCTCATCTGATCCTAATGACAACCATGCAAGGTGGGTTCTCTCTCATTATATTCATTTAACAGTTGAGGAAAATAAGGCAGATAGTGGTCAACTGACTCAAGTAGGGTCACATAGCTAGTAAGTGTCTGAAGCAGGATTCATATCATGGTTTCCTGATGCCACAGCTAGAGCACTCTATTCCTTACACCACCCAGTGGCCTAGTGAACACAATTAACTTAAGAGTCAAAAGAACTGAGCTCAAGCCCCCATCTGCAATTTACTAGCAATGTAAAGGCAATCAAGTCATTTAACTTCTCTGGCCTCCAGTGCCTCATTTATGAAATGAAGGAATTGGATTAGCTCACCTCCAAGATTCCTTTCAGAGCTAATACTATTACTTTTTCTGGAAGTAAAATGTGTTTTCTGTTTTTCCTCTGACAAGTATGCTGATTTTTAGTTAGAAATCTTCTAGGATTGAGATTTTAGTTTAGAAATCTAGAATTATTATAGAAAATAAAACTCCAAGTATTTAAATTCTAATTCCAGTCTCAAGAATTTTTGGAAAAGTTAAGAAAAGTTACAGCATGATTTATGGAGTGGTATAACAATAAAGCTGTTCCTGACTAGAATAGGCTACATTTCTCCATAAATTGTTTCAAAGCCTAGTTTAGATATTATTTCTCTAGGAGGCTTTCCCTGATCAATAACATTCAACACTTATGAGTTCATAGTTCTAGCCTTCCTTAGCACTTGATACTTTTATACCTCTGTGTGTGTGTGTGTGTGTGTGTGTGTGTGTGTGTGTGTGTGTGTGTGTGTGTGTGTATAGTCTATAAGCTTTAAGCTCTGAGGGTAGGAAATATCTCCTCTATCTCTATTTGACATTTTAAAAAATTATCATTCAAAATGTTTAAAAATCCAAATTAAAGCATTTCCATGTATGAAGAAAGATATTACACAAATGAAATCACAAATGTCCTATATGTTTAACTTACTTTTCTTCATATCTACATAATATATCCTATTCACAATGTTTCAACTCGTCTCATATCACCTTATCACCTAAAATATTGTCAGGGAGGACAACATGCTCATATAAATTAAGTCTTTCATGTTTTATCTTTCTGTTCACTTTTTGGAAATAACATTCTCAGTTTATTCTTCCAATATTAGTTCTGTGGCTTTGTATAATGTTCTTCTAGTTCTACTCATTTCATTATTCATTGTCTTGTAAAGTTCTTTCCTGGTTTTAAAAAAATTAGTCTTATATCATTTCTTAGGGCATAGTAGTATTCCATCATACTCATATATCACAATTTGTCCAGCCATTTCCCAATTGATGGGTATTCTCACAGTTTCCAAATCTATGCCACCTCAAAGAGAGCTTCTATAAATTTTGTAATATATGGGTTCTTTTCTTCTTTCCCTGATCTCCTTGGGAAACAGACCCAGAAAATGCTGGGTCTAAGAATATACAGTTTTATAACTCTCTGAGTGTAATTTCAAATTGCTTTCCAAAATGGATGGATCAGTCCAGAGCTCCAATAACAGTGTATCATTATCCCTGTTTTTCCACCTCCCCTCCAACATTTGTCCCTCTGACTTTTTGTCATTTTAGCCAGTCTGGTGGGTGTAAAGTAATAATACCTCAGAGTTCTTTTGTTTGCATTTCTCTAATGAATGAATAATGAAATATAAAATGGAAAATTTAGAGTACAATAAATTGAAAGGGATTTGTATAAATTAAAAAAAATGCTACCAAGATTAGAAGGAAAGCAGAAAATGAGTATTGATTTGGAGTATTTTTTCATATTCCTACATATAAGCTTTAATTTTTTCATCTCAAAACTGTTTGCTCATATCTTTTGCTCATTTATTAACTGGGGGATGGCTCTTATTCTTACAGATTTGACAAATTTCACTACATATTTGAGATATGAGACCTCTATCTGAAGGGCTGTCTAAAAATTTCCCCCTAATTTTCTGCTTTCCTTCTAATCTTGGTAGCATTTTTTTTATTTGTACAAATCCTTTTCAATTTATTGTACTCTAAATTTTCCATTTTATATTTCACAATACTCTCCCTCCTCTCTCTTATTGACTCACATATTCCTTTCATAAAATCTGGTACTGCTAGACTTTCCTTTACACTTTTTCATTATTGGGCTGATATTTGACCTTTGATATTCTTAATCTTTTAATCTTTCAAATGAATTTTGCTATTATTTTTTCTAACCCAATAAAATTTTTCTGATTTAACTAGGATGGTATTGAATAAGTAGATTATCTCTTCTATCCTTTTATAGACTGCCAAAGAGTACACATTAGACAATGTTCAATAAGTGGCTAATATTACTAATAATTTTTCTTCCTGTAAGTCTTTCCAAATTTTATCTATTCCCTTTCAACAGAAAATAAAACTGCTGATCCATCTTCTCCCAATAGCATACTTAAACACTGATTTTATATTTACATTCACATTAAAATGCAAGCATTTATTTGAAACAGAAAATCTACATTTTCAGCATCAAGTTGCTTTTGTCGGGAACCCATCAATATTTTGGGGCAGAAATGTACTCTCTATGTCCAAATATTAAATAGTTTCAAGCACATTTACTACAATTCACCTACCTGATTCCAAACATACAATGAACATAGTTAAACAAAGCTCTTCGCAGCATGGTTGTATCCACATCCTCATGTGTTGCCATGGTATTGTAAGTGAGGTTGTAGACCATTCTGAACTTTTCATCAAGAAGATGACCAATATCAGAGTAAAGCCTATTCACCAAGGAGAACCCATGATTTTCCCATGTATAGTCCTAAAAGAATTAAAAGTTCAGATAAAAAATATGCAGGGTCTCCATTCTTTTCCTTCCTCTTGTAAATAGCCATAATTTAGCCAGTTTCTTAAAACGAGATAATTTGACATTTTACTCTTGAAGTTTGCTGTTTTACTTTTTTTGGAAACAATTTAAGATTTTCTGAAGAGCTGCTTTTGTGGGTTAACATGCCTGTGTGGAAAATTAACTAATTATGACCTCTGAATTCCACATATTCTTTATGAACAACAGCAAGGGGGCCAGTATCTGTAAATCTTGAAATCTCTCAGACTTGTGAATGTTAAAAATTTCCCCATCGGGGAATTCTTAATTGGAACAAATTCCCTACTGAGAAACACTCCCCATTTTGATGTGAGAACTCGCCAGGATCAGAAATGGGAGGACCTCTACTCCACCCGTACTTAAGACTGCTTTAGGGGAGAAAACTCATTGCTAAACAAAGAAAGTACTTGGATCCATGCTTATGGTAGGGCAAGGAGTTCTTTGAGCCAGGCCTGTTTTTAGAATTGATGCAATGGGATGCTAGGTACCTAAAAGGGTTGGGCAAGTTTTGTCTTAATGAGATTAGTTGACTCAGCTGTGTTTTCACTGGTTCAGACTTACTGAGGATATTTGTCGACTTAGCAGGAATTCAAATGGGCAGTCCTTTGGAAAGCGTCTACAGTGATTGGTAGATGTAGGGACTTAGGAGAGGTGACATGGGAGAAAAACCCCTATATAAGAAAAGGCAGAATCTCTTGAGGGGAGATCTTTTTGGAGAAATCCTTTTGGAGGATCTCTGATGAGGATCGCTTGGCAAGAATCTCTTGAGAGAGGCTCTGGAGAAGGGAAGCTCTTGGAGGACAATCTTTAAGGAGGTCTCGCTGGAAGGCTCTCTGGTGAAGTCAGCTGAGATGGAGCTGGCCTGGTGTCACTAGAATCCTTGTTTAGTCAGACCTTGTGGTGAGTGTTAAAAAACTGACTGATTTCTCTCTTAAGACTCAGGTCTAGGCCATATTGGCTTGAGGCCCTTCATACTTATTCCTTTCTTGCTCTCTCTTTCTTTGATTACTCATTGTATTGTTAATTAAAATCTCTATAAAACCCAATTGACTTGGGTATTTGAATAATTGGGAATATTTCCCTGGCGACCACCTTATATTTGATTTAAAAACCAAGACACTGTAGTGAAACATATTTCTGCGGTCAAATTTACTCACCCTCTCTTATATCTATCACAATTTATATCTTCCACCATTTTAACTCACTACAGTTTAAGACCTCAAACATTTTAAATCTCACATATCCCTGGATTAAAGACAATCTCCCAAGTCTATATATTTGGTTTTTTTCTCCCCTAAACCCTTATATTCTATGTATCAATGCTAAGACAGAAGAGTAGCAAGGGCTAGGCAATTGGGGTTATGTGACTTGCCCAAGGTCACAAAGCTAGGAAGTATCTAAGGTCACATTTGAATACAGGACCTCCCATCTCCAAGCCAGACACTCTATCTACTGTGCCACATAGTTGCCTTTCTCTGTTTTCAATGACTGCCAGCCATGCCTGTAATTAATGAGTTCTTTCTTTCTTTCTTTCTTTCTTTCTTTCTTTCTTTCTTTCTTTCTTTCTTTCTTTCTTTCTTTCTTTCTTTCTTTCTTTCTTTCTTTCTTTCTTTCTTTCTTTCTTTCTTTCTTTCTTTCTCTCTCTCTCTCTCTCTCTCTCTCTCTCTCTCTCTCTCTCTCTCTCTCTCTCCCTCCCTCCCTCCCTCCCTCCCTCCCTCCCTCCCTCCCTCTCTCTCTCTCTCTCTCTCTCTCTCTCTCTCTCTCTCTCTTTCTTTCTTTCTTTCTTTCTTTCTTTCTCTTCTGACTTTCCTGGTTTCCTTCAACTCACAGCTAAAAAAAACATTCTATTATGTCATTCCCAAACCTCTTTAATGCTAGTATCTTCACTCTGATCATCAACTATTTATCTGGCATATGTCTTTTTTGTACATAGTTGTTTTCCTGTTGTCTTCACCCATTATACTTGTGCATTCCCAGAGGTAGTGACTATTGTATACCTTTAATTGTATCTTCAGTTGCTTTGCCTAGTACCTGGAACTTAGTGATTTCATAAATGTTTGCTAACTTACTGATAATTATGTTTCCAGTATTTTCTGCTATGGTTCAATGCAACAAAAATGTATAAACCTCTTCTAAGAGAGAGGTTCAGCACATATAAGTGAGAGTGACAAAAATGTAAAAGAGAGGAGTAACACCTCCTTTGAAGTATGATCTGAATGTCAACTACAGATATCAAACTTTAATTACTACTATAGTTCCAAAAGACCCTACAACTAACCACTGTAACAAAATCAGATTAGAAATAAAGGTAGAATTTGAAGTTGATATTAAAATATAAACATTTAAGTAGAATCAGAAATCTTTGTAAGTTTTTGGAGTTGTTTGTGACTCTGGAAACCTCCAAACTGTTTTTCTCCCTAGATTGAGAGAAATGACTTTCATAATTAGCATACTTTCTGATCCATCAGGACCATCTAAGAGGTTCCCTGGGTTAGCCCCCAGTCCCAGCTCTGGGGCTTCCTTAGCCAGATTAGCACCACTGTTATAAATTTTTGGTTTATTTGGTACTTATTAAGTCTATACCTAATTAGATTAATCACTATGGACTTGAGTTGTTTTCTTTCTTTTCCTCCCACTAGGATAGGGGCATTATTCAGTTATTTAAAGTACCTTTATATATTTGTTTTTATGATTTTATTTTAGAGTTTTAGTTATGTATGAGCCTGCTTTTAAAACAGTGACCAATATAGAATTGTATTTTGCATGACAATAAAAATAAAGCAAAGAATAGATTGCCTTTTTATTGAATACATGAACAATATAATTTGTTTTCAAAGATCATAAATCCTTTGATGAATTTGAATTTTCTACTTATTGGTACTATTCCATTTATGCTTTATCTATGAAGGCATAAGCAAGCAAAGAATCAAAAAGGTTCACTTTCCATTATGTTCCTGGCAAGGGAAATAATTGGTTAACACTATCCATTAGTACCTGAAAGCACCCTAATGCCCCAAACTGTACTAAAGCAAATAAGTAACAGGTCTCTTAAATAGCTTATACTCAATAAATTCTTGTTGGATAGGAATGTTTGTTACTTAATGCATTCATATTTCAATTTATTTTCCAATAAAATTAAAACAGTTAAAACCACAGTATTCTGATTTGCTTTAAAGAAATCATATACCTGAGCTCGGAATGTTGGCAAATGTTCTTCTCCTCGTCTAGCAAAGTCTTTGTACCCAAAACCAGGATCTTCAATATATCTGGAGACATCAGATGTTGAAATTATATCATCATCAAAAGCTGAGGATAATAATAAAATAGAATATTAAAAGAATTGTAAGTAGTCAAAACCTGAACTCCATTTTCCTCACTTCAAACAAAAAATGTCATTTCTGAAATTGAGTTCCTCATTTTGGTATTTAAATTTATAGAAGCATGTCTTGTTAAGAGTTTCAGGGTTCAATTTCTCTAATAAATGCCAACAGTATTTAACTGCCATGTATATAGGCCAAAGATGTTAATTCAGTTGAAAAGTTGAAATAAGAAAGGTTACAGGCAAGCCTACTCCTTCCACTGATGGGGAAAAGAATCATTTAGGGGAAAAAACATTCCTTTAGAATGCACTCTGTTATATTTATTCTACTTGGCCACAGAATGGCTGAAGTTAGACTAAGTAATGTTTCCAAGAAGAAGCTAGATAGTTATTTGTTTGCATATTTCAGAAGAGTCTTAGATTGGACCTTTGATGACCCTTTGAGGATTTGCTATGATGGTTTAGATTATGAAAGACCACCTTTAGACTAGCCAAATAAAGCTTCATTAAAAGTATTCTACATATGATTCAAAAGTGTTCATGCACAGTAAGTACAATTTAATAATTTTTCCCAATTAAAAAAATCCATGTGATATGAATGTTTATGAGATTTGCTATCTCCATACCCTTCAAAAATCCTCACAGTGCCATTTAGGGAGGTATAAAAATCCAACACATGATTTTAAAACAATAAGCTATTTGAATGCCACTGGACATGATAAATTTTATAAACCGAGTATTTTTTTAAATGCCTTATATAAAGTCATGTCTAACTCTTCATGACCCTGTGATTCAAGGGTCTTCTTGACAAAGATACTGGAGTAGTTTCCAATTTCCTTCTCAAATATTAGTTAAATGATTTGGCAAAGCAAGCTCATGTCTGAGAAGCCACATTTGGTCTCAGGGCTTCATTTCTGACTCCAGGCTCAGCATTCAATGCACAGAGTCACCTAGCCTCCACTAATTAATAAGAATTACTTTTAAAATGATAAATGGTGATACTTTAGGATGATTTTAGTTTACTTCAAGGAATTCTCATCACTGCATCAACAATTGCATACCATCAAAACTATGGACTTCAGCCTATGTTAAATATCATCGTGTGGTGCTAGATATTTTCACAAATATTCTATTTTACTGATTTTGTTTCCCATTCATCACTCCTTTCATCCAATAAAGTACAAAGAGATATTCACTTTCTGTCAGATCAAATATTACTCTTCAGGGTGATGAACTTTGCCTTCCTCAAAATGGGGAAATATTCTGACATTTTGCCAGTTTTGCCAATTTTGTGGAATTCTAAATTCTTATGCATATAACACACTTCAGAATCAAAAATATCACAAGTCACTAACACCATGATCTCATATTGTTACAACTCTCACTGAAGGATGACATAATGAGGAGGATGATAAAGTACATGATAACTTTAATAACTTGTTCTATTAGGATTAAAGGAATAAAATTCTAGTGTACTCTCTCTCAAAGTCTATTATTCTTTTCTATTATATAATAACTAAAAGTCTGAAATGTAGTTTATACAGAATTCTAGGCAGATATGAAATGGGATATAGAAAAGCAATTTGTTTCTTGGTTCTACCTCATTAAAAATAAGGGTTTATATAAGATTTTCTATTCTTTGTTTTTATTCAATTATTTTTATTTATGATTAGTAAAACTTATAATTTAAAGATAATATTAATTGTAGCTTACAAGTAGCAACATTATGGCTGCTATAACAACTAGAGGTTCTTGAAAACCACGATTTAAGATTATACCAAGGAAAAAAAAGTTAAGAAGCCTACAGTGTGACCAAAATATGGTTTTGAGTTAAAGTATTATCTTCTATTTCTTCAATAAACAGTCAAGTGATTTCATTATTCAACTCTATTTATAGGGCAAGATTTTCCTATTCAGAAGTTGGCTGCTTTGGCCTTTGATGTTAGTTTCTGGCTATCTTCAATAAGTATTTTTAAAAAGTTTTGTTGATGTTTTGGTTTTGCATTATAAACACTTAAATTATCCAATTCTTTGAGGTCTATCATAACAAAGTAAAATGATAAATTAACCTTATATGAAAGTGCATGCAACATTCAACATCTTAGTGTCCCCAACCTCTTTTTAAAAAACCTCTAAAATAGAAATCTATTTTCTCTTTCCCCCATTCTCTAATCCCAAAGGAAAAAAGAGAAAAAAATGACAAATTCCTTGTAACAAATATGAAGCCAAGCAAAACAAATTCCCCCATTGGCTGTAGAATGAGAGCTTATTGAACATATGGGTTGTCTTTTGCTTTTCTTTATATCCTAAGAGCTTAGTACAGTGCCTGGCACAGAGTAGATGCTTAATGAATACTAATTGATCATACAAAAATAAAGTTATCTCATTTTGCAATCTAAATCTGTCACTTTACTATCAATAAGCAGTATTTCATTATTTATCCTTTGGAATCAGGGTGATAATTAAATCCCTAAAAGCTGATGTGATCACAAAGTGAAGTTGTATAGAGGGAGAAGACAATTTAGCCCAGGATAGAGCCCTATAGGACATACCTATGAAGGAATAACCTAAATGAGATCCATCAAAGAGGAATAAGGGGTAGTCTCTAAACAACAGTATGTAGCTGTAGTTACTATAGCTCTTGTATGTATCTCAATAGGCAGATTGTCAAGTATTATAAACATTGTTTCTTTATTTCTTCTTGAAAACTATTGCTATTATATATAAAAGTATTTATTATTTTCATGGATTTACTTTCTATTCTGTGATTTTGATGATCATTGTACTGTATACATTGTTCTCCTCACTTAAATTTGCATCAGTTCAGGTAAGCTTTTCCAGATTTTTTTGAACTCATCATGTTTGTCATTTCTTATGGAGCAATAACAGAACATTACAACTATACACCACAACTTGTTCATTCATTCCCCAAGTAATAGATCTCTCAGTTTCCAATTCTTTGCCACTACAAAAAGAGCTGCTAAAATATTTTGTAACATGTTGCTTTAGCCTCTTTGTTAATATTTTATTTATATTTTTTCATTAATGTTTATTAGGGATATTGGTATATATTTTTCTGCTTTGGTTCTCTTTACTTTAGGAATGAAGATAATATCTGTGCTAAAGAAGTCCTGGGTAAGAACCTTTCTTCTGATATTTTTGCAAAGAGTTTGTGCAATTTTATTAATTGTTTTTTGAAAATCTGATATAATTCACTTGTAAAGCCATCTAATTCTGAGTTTCTTTATCTTCTTGAAAATTCACGTATATAGTCTGTTCAATTTCTTCCTCTTAAGACTCGATTGTTGAATATATTTTGTTTTTCTGCATTTGTGAGGCCTTGATGTCTTAAGAAATGAATGGTTTTTGTACAGGTACAATGCAGAGGTAAGAAATAATGCATATTTTCTTCTATTTTGATTCAATATCTCTTGAAATCTATCATTTCAAATTTCTCCTTAACAGTATTGGAAATTTAATTAGATGATTAATTTCATCAACAAACTGAGTTAATCTTTTTTAATTTTTTGTATCTATATATTTAATAATTAAATCACTTGGGAATAGGAGAATTGAAAAAAGTATACCAAAAAAAATAACACACTTTTTTCTGGAATTTTTACACAAGAGATTTTCCTAAAAAAATAAAACATCTCCAGTCAGAACTCAAAAGGATCTTTGGCTAGATCCCAAGAATTATATATCAAGATTATCTTGAGAATCATTCGCAAAGTAAACAAATCCTCATTGGATTAATTTATTACTCCCAGAATTGAAAAAAGGAACAAATAGATTCTACAGACACTAATGCTAATATGATTTATTATATGTGAAACCCTACCACTCCTCTATTCAATGAACCCCAGTGGCTCACTTTTACCTCCAGGATCAAATATAAAAACCTCCAACCACATCACTCCTACTTTCACTCAATAAACTTGAGGAGATCCGTAATAGCTCCAGGATCAAATATTAAGTCCTTTTGTTTGTCATTTAAAGTCTTTCCTACCTTTCCAACCTTCTTATACATTAGTCTCTCCTCCAGGCTCTCTATACTCCACATGTACTAGCTTACTCAATAGTTCTTGTACATGATACTCCATCTTCCAATTTCATGCATTTGCACTGACTGTACCCTATTTCTACATTGTCCTTATAACTTCTGCCTCCTACCTTCCCTGGCCTCCTTAAAGTTTCAGCTCAAATTATCCCTTCTGAAGGACATCTTATTCTTTCTCTGTATAGTCATAGTAACTTGTGGACTGTTTCCCCATTAGAACATGAACTCTTTGATGCCAAGGACTTATATTTTTGTCTTTGTGTCCCCAGAGTCCGACACATCATAAACAATTAATACTTGTTGACTGACTTCATCACAAGGTCAATTTATATGGTTCAATATCCCCATCAGACTGGTAGAAAGAAGTTGATATTCCTTTCTCTACAATGTAGAGCTGCAGCTGCCAAAGAGACTCGTTTCAGACATGAACAAAAAGATGTTCTAATTCCCAAGATTATGAGAGATGGCTAGGGAGAAGTGTTCTAATAAACTGTAACATCACACCAAATGCTACAGGACAGCTGGCTTTCTTATAATGGCTAAATATTACAAAGAAAATTCAACATTAAATGATTTCCAAACTGCCCACCACAAAACCTCACTTTTTATGAAGAATGTAAAATGAAGGACTTGAATAATGAAAGAGAATACAGAAAAACTGGAATTTCTATTGAGAAAAGATTGCAGATTAGTACCAACATGTAGTAAAATAGTTAATTCTGAATAATTTTTACTCCAATTATAATGGCAAAGGCATAAGGAAAGAAGTGTCTTTGGTTTGCCCCTTAATATCATGGAAATTTTTATCTTGATTGAAACAAAAATCTTTTGATTAAAAAATAAAGGGAAAATATGTATTGAAATGTTCTTTATCTTTCAAAATTCTTTATAGCATTAAAAACAATCTCTAATGGATTGTTTTATAAGAAAAGCCTCTTAGTATTCCCTTTCACTGTTAGTTAATATTCCAAGACTGAAACTTTTGACAAAACCCCAACATTTTTATAGGCACTCATGTAACTTCAGAAACTATTATTAAAAAATAAATAAAAATCTAGCAGTGTAAATAAATTGCTATTTAAAATTCACATCACATTTTTAAGGATCCAAATGTACATGCAAGTCTATACAATATAATACACAACTCTATTAAAGTTTCCTAAATCCATTTGGCTTAATATAATTTTGCTACATGTAATTTAATGAGCACATAAGGAACCACAGGGGAAACTGAAATAGGTACAATATTTGGAGATCATCAATATAACTATTTAAAGGGTCAACATGGCTAAAATATTTTTTATTTTGTGCCTGCCTTTCAGGTAATGGGTTAATCTACTTAACTAAACTGGTCTCAGTCAACAAGCCTGTAAGAACTAAATTGGAGGATAATAGGGATCTGAAAAGGCTAATGGAAAATATATGGTAGGCTGTGACTTGTTATCAATGAAGATTTTTATGGGAAAAGTAACACAAAAGGAAGATTTTATGCAAAGACATAGAAAAGAATTGTGAATGTGATCAGCATCAATGACAGTCATCTCCTTACTGAGAAAGTCAAGGATCCAAAATACTAAAATATCCATAAGTAAAATATTTAATATATTTATGGAAATAAATATGGAAAATAAATATTGGGAGTTCTGTGGACAGAAAATAAAAATCATTTTTTTAAACTCTTATCTTCTATCATTGAATCAATACTGTATATTGATTTCAAGGCACAGCAATGGGGTGGTTAAGTGACTTGCCTAGGGCCACACAGCTAGGAAGGTTCTGAGGCCAGATTTGAACCTAGGATCTTCCATCTTTAGGCCTGGCTCTCAATCTACTGAGCTAACTAGTTGACCCCCCAAGAGAATATAAATCTAATGGAAAAATGAATGCTCAGGGAAATCCAGGTATAAAAATTTTTTTGAAAAAATAGTTTTTTTAAAAGCATCTATAAGACAAAATGAATGGAAAATACCTCTAGAAACAACAAAAAGACTTTCTTTCTTCTCCTTCTCAAAACGAGTGGTCATTTCTTCCTGGGAGGCTTCCTCATCTTCCCTATCTTCTTGAAGCCTTTTCATTCTTTCCATTAGAGCCTCTAGCTCACTTAGAGAATCCACAATCTATATTCAGACAGGATAATTTTGAGAATTAGTACCATTAAAAAAAAAAACAATCTGGTATGTCTCATTATGCTCCCAACATACTTTATTATGGTGGTAGTAACACCTGTTTTATTTATTATTATTGCCTATTAAAATTGTGCACTTAATTCAAATTTTAAGAGTATATTATTTTTGTTGACTTTAGTCCAAAAACAAAAAATAACTAATAAATGGAGAAATATTATTCCAATATGAATTTGGATTACATTACATTCTGTATAAAAATATGAATGCCACAAATTTGCCACTTTCAAATAAGTCAAAAGACTAATCTAGTTGATGTTACAAAGATAAATACATCCAATTATTATTTTAAACTTTCCATTTGATTATGTTGGTGTCATGTGGATCAGAATACTCTCCCAGACTCTAGCTAAAAGACTCTATGATTCAGGAAAAAGCTGAAACATTTTAAATGTTTTATCATTAGGAAAATATTTATCTATATTTATTATGAAGGCCTGAAAAGGTATAATTTAGATAAAGTGGTACTCAAGTATTAGGAATGCATATATCATAATAAAAATTGAGTTGAAAATGGGCTTATTTGAAGAAATATAAATAAGAAAATCATTTCACATGTTTGAGATTAATAAGCACAGAAAATAAGCAAAGTAGCACAAAATTTCTAAAGCAAAAATGACAAAGATGGATTTGGAATACTAACCCCAAAGTTGCTGCTGAGGGATGCATTTTCTATGTTGTTGTCATTGGCGAGATCACAGACACAGAAGTTGTTGATGGATATTAATCTGAATCCATTGGAAGTATCTGGATCTCTCTCCGGATTAATGCCACTACCAAAAACAAAGCTAGCCAAGGCATGATAATGTGCCAACAGGACCACAGCATGTACTAGTTCAGGCAGAGACCAATTATTCTCTCCAGTTTTGACAAGTTTCTGAAATTAAAGGAAAGATTGGGGATGGGAGAGCAAAGAAGACCATTTACAAATCAATATAAAAATTCTTCAATCACATTGATTATCTTTTATTCTGAAAACCTTAAAACAAAAAAGGGTGTTCATCAGTACATTAAAAATGCTGATTTCCTACCAAAGAAACACCTCACCAATATTTTAGGGATTCTTTTGGTTAATAACTATAGGTTTTTTCACATAAAAATTTTTAATCTTTATTAAAAAGGGGGATTAAATAAAGCCAACAAAAAGCAAAGAAAGATCATAGGTTTAGTGTATTTAAAATTTCAAACACCTAATCTCTCACCTCTGATATGGGGGAGTAGGGGACGGAGGGACAGAGGAAGAGACAGAGGGAGGAAAGGACAGACAGATGGAGAAAGAGACAAAGCAGACAGATAGACAGACAGACAGAACAAACCCAAGGTAACCTTTGAGGTGTAATAACCATAAGAGTCCATTTGCAAAAGATTCACTTGAGCTGGTCTTAAAGGAAACTAGAAATCCCAAAAGGTAGAGGACTGCCAATGGAACCACATGGAGAAGGGAGATGAAGAGTCATGAGTAAGAAACAAGTATGACATATCACAGATCACATGGAAGAGAGGAAAGATTGAGACTTTTAAGGTAGAAGACAGGATAGGTTTAAATATCAGACAGAAGAATTCATATTTTATCTTAGAGGTAATGGGGGCCACTGGTTTGTTGAGTAGAAAGATAACATGGTCAGGCATGCTCTTCAGGAAAATCACTTGGTTAGCTGAGTGGCAGATTAATTTGGAGTAAGGACAGGACTGAGGCAAGGAAGCCAAATAAAAGGTTACCAAAATAGCATAGGCGAGAAACGACAAGACCCAAAACTAGGGCTATGTGAGTAGAGTGAGAGGGGATATGTGAAAGATGCTGTGGACATAAAGTGGTAAACTGATGGGGATATGTGGAGTAAGGGAGAATGAGGAGTTCAATAAAATACAAAGTTTTACTCCTGGATGACTACAGAAATGTGGAAGTCTAAGAGATATTTTGAACTTAGGGGAAAATAATGGTCAGTTCTATTTGGGACAAGTTGAGTTTAAGGTGCCTAAGGGATATCCAGTTTGAAAGTCCAATAAGCAAATGATGTTATTGGAAGGAAGATGGGAAAGTATAAGTTAGATACGGAGCAACAACATAGAAATGATCATTGAACCTGTGGGATATGATGAGATCACTGAGTTGAGAGTGTGTAGAGAAAAAAAGAGAAGAGGGTCCAGGAAAAAGCTCTGATATACATCTACATTTAATTGGTATGAAAACAATGTCAGAGAAAACCCAGAATGGACAGTCTAGTCAATAGTGTCAGATATTACGGAAAGGTCAAAAATGGCAAGTATCAACAAAAAGTCCATTAGATTTGCTGATTAAAAAACTTTTTTTTTCAGGAAAAAGGAAAGGAGAGTAATTAAAATATTTAGAAAATGGATAAACAAGAGAATTCTATGTAACTTTTAAAAACAAATTCATACTAATATTAAATAGGAGGACAGCAAGGTGGTATAGTGGATACAGTGTTAGACCTGGAATTAGAATACTCATCTTTATGAGTTCAAATTCAGTTTCAAACACTCATTAGTTCTATAATTTTAGACAAATCATTTAGCCCTGTGCCTCAGTTCCTCATCTGGAAAATGAGTTAAAGAAGGAAATAGGAAGCCATTCCAGTATCTTTGCCAAAAATCCCCAGATGAGATCACAAAGAGTTAGAAATGACTCAAAAACTATTGAATGACAATAACAAAAAAACAAACTGTGCTACATGAATGTAATGGAGAATTACTAGAGTATAAAAATGATGAGTATTAAATACAGACAAGCATGGAAAGATCTACATGAACTGATGCAGAATGAAGCAGAGCTAAGAAAACAATATACATGATGACTAAAACGATATAAATAGAAAAAAATAACCAGCATTGTTTGAAAGAAATGACTGCCTTGCTTTAATCATTTATTTACTGGAAAAGGTTCTAATGGATTTCCACTGAATATGCTACTTGTTCATGGTTTTAAATAGAAAGAGGGATGCCTGGTAACTTTGGACAGAGCATTTTCAATTGAGTGATGACCCTGGAAACCAAGGTGCCACCATGTGAGAAGAGAGTAGGACAAGAGAAGTAGAAGCACTGAACTCAGAGGGCTTTTTCAAGGAACTGAGCTGAGATGAGGAAGAGATACTAAACAACAGAAAGTGGAAATGGCAGAATCTAGTGAGGATTTTTTTAGGGATGGGAAAGCCTGAAATGTATTAATAGGCAACAGGGAAGGAAGGAACCAAAAGAAGAACTAGTTCTGATTAGCTCCTCAGTAGAAGAAAAAATACTTATTTAGGTAACAAAACCTGAGTTGGACTCATATTACTTCTTTTTTAATAACCCGTACCACCTTCCATCTTAGAATGGATACTTAGTATCAGTCCAAGGCAGAGGAGTACTAAGGGCTAGGCAATTGGGGTTAAGTGACTTGCCCAGGGTCACACAGCTATGAAATGTCTGAAGCCAGAATCAATCCCAGCACCTCCCAACTTCAGGTCTGGTGCTCTATCCACTGTGCTGCATCAAGATACTGCATCATGAAGAAGCAAAATTCCCTCTTCTCTAGCCAACCTCTAGCTAGGATGATGTAGAAATAATAGGGATGGAACTCAGGCTAGATTACCTGGATGAATGACAGATAACTCTGAGCCTTAGATAAGTACTGCATTGCTCAAAGTCCTACATATAGTCATCCCAGATCATGGGTAGGAATTGAACCCGTGATTTTATTGGAATAGGAACTCCCTGAGAGGAAAATTCCTATACCAAGGTAGGTTGTCAGCTTCTTCACAGTATCTTATTAATATCATGATGCCATGCTGTCCCACTCCCAGTACACATTAAGGTTAAGTTTACAAGGCTAAGTGTTTGAACATAAAGATGTTACTAAAAAAATTAAGATAGTTAGATTTTCAAGGTAGTAATTATTCTCTTGAAAAAAAAATACTTTTCTTGCAGACAGACTAGAAAAAAGCAAAGATTTTTCTGGTCCATAAAAAGAACTTTCCTGGATAAAGGCCTTCAGTGGAAATAATAAAATTATACATTTTAATTTGAATGTTTCGGTTAATCTTCCTAGAGGAATTTTGTACTTTATCATGAAGCATTCACATAACAATTGGTAAATACCTTTATACTTGTAAGAAATTTCTGCCAATTAAATGAAATAGATTATAAAATTTTAGAACTGGCCGAATACTTAAAAACCAGTTAGGTCAACCCATTTACTTTATAAAATGAGGTAATGGAGACTCAGACAACAGTGATAAAAATGGGACTAAAACACAGAATTCCTAACCCCTGGTTGACTGCTTCCATTACTACATACACTTCCTCAAATGATGAATTAAAATTCTTCAAAATAAATCACCTAAACATTAGCACAAAACAAGTATTTATATTTCAGGTAAAAAGAATAATTTCCTATAAAAGATATTTTCCTCCAATTTATCTTCTCAATATAAAAATATTCAATACTGTTGACAGTTCTCAAATTCTAACCAATTGTTTAAATAAAACACTAAACTCAAAAATTGAATATTAATTAAAAAGAATGTTTCCAAAATAGTAAATCTAGTTAGAATTAAGTGGTACCTGAATGTGATCTTTTGTGATTAGCCAGGGTCGGTGTGCTAGCAGTTTATTTATTTCATTGAGATTTTTCAGTCTTTGTGGGACATATTCCAAACCATTCAACCACTCTGCAATACCTCCAGTCTTTAGAAACTCATCCACATGCATGTTTATTAGGTAAGAACACTGGTGTCTAGCTGCAGCCTTAAATGGGGGGGAAAAGGTAGAGAATAACAGCTGAGAAAAAGTGTATATTTTCATTTTTATTACCTTTACGAAGTAATCACCCCATAGCTATATATAATGTCTCCTCTGAAAGTTCAAAAATCTCCAGAACTTTGAACTCTCCTCCATACTGATCATCCAATCTGTACTACAACTATTTCTAGACATATTTTATCTCCCTTACTACAAATTCTTAGAAGGAAAGGAATGTGTGCTCAGCACTCCATCTCTAAAAGTTTTGCAATCACTGCTCTAGAACAACCCACTCCTACTTAATAGGTGGATAGAAACACAAAGCAGGTAGATGCCCAAGTGAATGGTTACAAAATAAAATCAGCGATTGCCACATTCAAAGATGATATCAATAGATCCCTACTTCCATATAATACAACAAGAAATATATATCTATTTTCCTTGTGATGAGTATTAATTTACAAATATAAGCATGTTAAAAATTTTATTCAATTGTAGTCCATCAACTTAGAAATAAGGAAAAGAAGATGGACACCTTTCATTTTTATTTTATAATTACTTCTAGGGGATTTCTAACTTTTGGACTGTGTTAATAATCCTGATTACAGCAGCCACACATGTAGTTCCTTCATTAGTTACCTCCTAGGAACTATCTTTCCCTCTATGAAGTGGAAATTTGCTACCAATAGATTGCTAGTTCCCTGAAAGGTAAAATTGAGACCTCATGTTTCTATATGGCTACTTCTTATATAACTTAGTGTATCTGATTTTATCCATTCTATTGTTTTTCTTCTTTGTCTCCTAATCATTATGACTATGTTTTACTTTTTTGTTGTTCCAAAAAAATAACATGAGCTAAAATGAAATCCTGCTAAATTTTATTTTGTATCAAGATACTGGTTACAGCTCAAATCAGTTTTATCCATTGGTGGAGCCATGGAAAGATAAACAGGTCAAATTTGTGACAAATGTAATCTTTACCTCCTGGCATTTCCTCCCAGCCATATTACTCCTCCACTCACATATAGACAATTCTCTCAATGATTCTTTAGCACCAGTGCAAAATTCTGGCAATACCTTCATTTTTGCCCAAATCACAATTTTCTCCCAATCTATATTAACTAAGTTTATAAATCTGTACATTGGTGATAAAAAATAATTTCTGTAAAAGGACTCCATTCAGATTTTTCACTAATTCAGAAAGAGATTTCCCTTAAAAAATTACAAAATATTGACTTTTTCATGTGTGTAAAAAGATTCTTTACAGATACCTAAAGTAAATTATTTTCTCCAAATAGGACAAGCCTTACTAGGGGAAAAATTGTCATTAAAGCACAGGAGATTAAATTTTTTATAAATTAAATGGAAAATTTTCATGTTGTTTTAAGTATGGCTTACATGATTCTACAACATCAATTCTGAACATTTCCATAAATATTTCAATGGCAATACTAAAAATAACTATGGAACACCAATTTACTTAATAAAACAGTATTCCTTTTTTTTTTTAAACTCTTACCTTTTTAGAATCAATATTAAGTACCTGTTCCAAGGCAGAAGAGGTAATAGTTAGGCAAATAGGGTTAACTGGCTTGCCCAGGATCACCCAGCTTGGGAAGTGTCTGATTTGAACGTAGGACCACCTATCTCTCAATTCATTGAGCTACCTCATTGCCCCTCCCAATACTTTTCTTGAGAGGAAGAAAGGATAGAGAGGGGGAAAATCTGTTATTCATAGTTTGTTTTTTAAAGCTTCAATTTCAGATTATGCACACATACCATTATAGCAATGTAGTGTCGGTATGGTAAAGGAAGGGGACCATCCATTCGAAGCATATAAAACTGGCTGCGCAAAAAAGACTCTAGGTACTGAGCGTGCAAACTCATGACCTGAGTAATGTTGTCTAGGCGCCCAGATGTAGAGTATTCTTCCACAAGGAGGTTAGTACGTTCATCTACTGTATTTGCTTGGACAACCTAAGAGCCAAAAAAAAGTAATAAAGAAAAAAAAACAGTTATTACAAAATAAATATCTTCTTTATTAAGCCAAGCAAGGTACAATTTGATATTATGGAATCATTAAAACAAATGTGTTAACCTATTAACAAATCCTGAAAAGTCTAAAAGTTGCTCATACTTTGAATATAAAAATAAAAAAGAAAAGCTATTCTCATTTTTTTTGCATGCTATGCTAAAATTTATTACAAAGACAAAGTTTGTTTGATAATTGACATTTGCTGTTTACCTGCAAAACTGGAGAAAAACACAATTCCATCTGTTTGGTTGGGCTGGCTGAAAGCTTTTGAGTGTTTATTTGCCTAGTTGATGGAACTTCTACCTAAACCCAATATTTGGTCATATGATTTTACAAATTCATCTCAGGAACCTATGAAGTTGCATACTCTCAATGTCTTATGACATGCATCTTCAGTCTGATTCCTCTACCCTCCCCCCCAACCTTTTACTTAATGCAATAAGAAATAAACTAAAGAATTTTATATTTTTTGGAGTCCAAGAGAAAAATTTCAGAGTGGATAACAACAATGATTACAAACACTGAATTCCAGCTGCTGTTGTCAACTTTGTTAATCAAAAAAAACAAAACAAACAAACAAAAAAAAACCCTCTCCTAAGGAACAAATACTTATACAGAGCTTCAAGGGACTCCTGAGTCAAAAGATTAATACACAGGAACTATGTATTTCATTTTTTATTTTATTTACTTTAAAAGGTATTTTCTTCCCACAATGACATGCAATAATTTTCTACATATGTTTCCTGAAGGTATAAGATCCAAATTGTCTCCCTTCCCTCTCTCCTCCCTGCCCACCTGGAGATGGTAAGCAATCTGATGTCAGTTATACATGTATTATCATATAAAACATATTTCCATATTGGTCATTGTTATAAAAGCAGGTTCATATAACACCAAAACCCCCAAATTAAAAACACACAATTGAAAAACAGTATGCTTTGATCTGCATTCTGACTCTTCACAGTTCTTTCTCTAGAGGTAAAAATAGAATTCTTTGTCATTGAGCCTTCAGAGTTGTCCTAGACTACTGTATTGCTGAGAGTAGCTAAATTTTTCACAGCTGATCATCATACAATATTGTTGTTACTATGTATAATGTTCTGCTGGTTCTGCTTATTTCTCTGTGCATTGGTTCCATATAGGTCTTTCAAGCTCTTTCTGAAATTATCCTGCTCATCATTTCTTATAGCATAATACTATTCTATCACTATCATATACCATGATTTGGAATTATGTATTTCTAAGGAATGTGCTTATGTTCTATTAAAGGAGACAACATATACAAATGTAAATATGCAAAAAATACAAAATAAACATATAAATACAAATTAATGAGAGAAAGCGGGTCAGGAAAGATTTCATCAAAAAGGCAGTGTTTGCACTGATTTTCATCAATGAACACAAATTATTGGGACTATAATTCAAATTTGGGCAAATGATAAATTAGGAAATCAATGTAAAGAAGGTATGAATTAAGAGGAAATACAAATTGCAACAATATAAATAAGAATTTCCATTTTAAAAAATTTGTAAGCATTGGTCAATTTGTCCATCTTCTAGTTGAACAGAAAGATCAATAAGATGATCAATGACAGTGCTACCACTACTAGCTCTGTATTCCAAAGAGATTAAAAAAAATGAGAAAGGACCCATTTTAAGCAAAAAATATTTATAGCTGCTCTCTTTGTGGTATAAAATTGGAAACAAAAGGGATGTCCCTCAATTGGGGGGCTGGCTGAACAAATTGTGGTATATGATGATGATGAAATACTATTGTGCTATAAGGAAGGATGAACAGGATGATTTCAGAAAGAGCTAGAAAGACCTACATGAACTGATACAGAGTGAAGTAAGCAGAACCAGGGAAACATTATGCACAGTAACAGCAATACTATGGAATGATCAAATGGGATAGAATTTGCTACTAACAGCAATACAATGATCCAGAATATAAGTCCCCTCAGGGACTTATGAAAAAGAATGCTATCTACCTCCAGAGAAAGAAATGATGGAGTAGTAATTCAGAAGAAAGCACATGATTTATAGTTTATTTATTTGATGTATAAATTTTAGGGTTTTGGTTTTATAGAATTATTCACTTACAAAAAGGAATAATATGGAAACATGTTTTGCATAATAATTTATGTATAAGCCAGATTGGACTGCATGTCAGCTCCAGGAGGGGAAAGGGAAGAAGGGAAGGAGACAATTTTATTATACAATTTCAGAAAACTCATGTGGAAATTATTAAAACTAAAACATTTAAAACTTAAGATAAAAAAGATGAATGATAAGTATATAAACCAATTATACTAACAAGAGCCTCTTTTTGAACAAGAAACTATTTAGTTGTTTCATCCATTGCCTCCCCTTCCCCTATATCTAGATATTATTAGTATAAAATATTCTCCAAAGGAGAGAAACATGAATGTAGACAATTCCAAACCACAGAGATCCTCTCTTGAGGAGGATTAACACTCAAATGTGAATTAAAAGAACAGTGTTAAAGTTTGGCTGTTATAATTAAACTGACTAGTCCATGCCACTTAAATTCTCTGAGTCTTAGTTTCCCCTAACGTTAAAAAAAATAAAACCAGTATGTTTCAAATGGTAGTATCCTCAACTCATAAAATTGCTGTGAGTATTAAATCAGGTTAAGATGGAATTTTATTAAATATATATATGTATATATATACATTTATACACACATACATATGTATAATATGTCTGTAATCATAGAGAATTAAATATGTGTGTGCTATTATGATGAAGCTTCTTGAAGATCTATAGCCTAAGATGCAACATTAATTCTTCATTTACCTGGCCAACCTCAATTGCCCAAAACATAGTCAAGAGTGAAAAATGTAAGCAATAAATGCCTTAAAGCAGCCAAACTGCATGTTGCTGTTATAGATGGTATTGATCTTGCTATCTGTTGTTGATAACATTATAGCTGATTATAGACTTGAACTGTTGGGGTCACTTGATGGTAGATGATGTATAAAGTTGCTGGACACAGTATAATCCGACACCTATTTATTACATTTGTTAGGAGCGGCAGGGAACGGAAAAGGAGGTAAAGATAAAATAGGAAAAGTCTTATTCTAAATCTAAGATGTACTAAATATATTCCACCAAAACTGATCCGCAAGGATTTTCTTCTTGTTCACCACTTTCTAATACCCAAATCTATCTGTCCTTATCCTAATATATAATATATAAACTCCAATATTATTAACCTCCTTGCAATTATAGAACAAAAGTAATAAGTTGTCGTCTCTAACTGACCAATGTGGCAGTTAGATCAAAATGTCTCCTATGACTCTTCTCAGCTTTGAGTCAGAACTCGCACTGATTGAGTGAGAGTAAAATAACTCTAGTCTGTAGCTACACTCCTCAGGAGAACAGCTCTGACAGCAAAACAAAAACTCTTCCCACCGTCACAGATATTCTTGTAAGGTTTCCAAGTTAAGTTTAGCCAAAGTCTCTAACTGATATTAAGCATCGAAAAGTGGGAAACCACCTCTCCAGTCAGTTACCAGAGAATGTCCAGAATCCCCTCACTCTCTTCCCAGCATGCAAATCTTTCTTAAAGTGACCACTGTGGTCTTTCCCTGGTCCTATATAACAGGGAACAGGAAAGAATCCTTTCTCTTGTATCTATCTCTCTATATTCTAATTATTGCTATATAATTCAATTAATAACAAATTAAACCTAACATTGCCAAATCTATACACTAAAGCTTATAAGAAGTAAAAAAAAAACTAATCAACTGTTCTGGATTGATGGAAATATTCTAGTTGAAAATGAAGAGAAAAATAATTCAGCCTTTATTTTACTTGCTCTCTTTATCAAGGAGCATGACTTTGAACAGGAATAGACCAAACAAAAATGGCTAACAAGCAGTTAAAAACCAAAGTAAGCAAGGATAGGAGTACGTAGCTGCCCTTGATAAATTTAAGTCTCCAGACCATGACTAATTACATCCCAAAGTACTTAAAAGAGCCAGCAGATGTAATTTTTAGTTCAGATCACCATCAGTGATCTTTGAAAGATCATGAAAAATCAAAGAAGTAGGCAGGAATAGAAAAGGGCAAATGCTGAACCTATTTAAAGGCAGTGAGATTGTCTTAGATTCCTGGTAAAATTCTAGAGCACATTATTAAAAAATATTTTGTGAAGATATAGAATAATGAAGAGATGATCATAAATAGCTAACATGTTTTCATCCCCTCCTCAAAGTAACAGAATAACCTCATTTTCTCATAAAAGACCAGTGAAGAAAGGGTAATTGTTAGGGAGGTTTTAGTGAAATCATCAAATCAAATTAAACTTCTTTGCATGTTTCAATGAATAATCCTGGTTCTGTCTTTGGAGGACAAACAGAACAAGACTAATCTCTTCTTCCACTTGATAGCCCTTCAAATATATGAACTTAAAACAATAACCACTTCTCTTATGGCAACATTTTTGTCAGCAAGAAAAGGATACACACACATTAGCCACAGCCTTTTAGATTGTGGGTTTTCAACCTTTGTTTGGGGAAGGGAATGACTAATTTATGTAGACATATAAACATATATGTATGCACATATGTAATTAAAAAATAGGGGTGTGTTGGTGAAGTCCCTGAATGTTTGATGGAAAGAAATTATACAACTGCCTCCTCTCAATTAATTAGGCCAGCTTTCAAAATCAATCATAACAACATAAAGTTTCAAAAGTCCTTTACTTAGATTATCTTATTTGAGTCTCTTAATACAGTGAAGTAAATATTACAGGTATTATTTATCCATATTTTTCAGATAAAAGAATTAATTTATATGATAGATTTATCTTAAGAGAAAGAGAAAAGGTACATTGCAAAGAGTAAACATTTAATACTATTACTCTGTCTAATTTTCCTAGATTCAAAAAAGATAGCAAATAGATTCCATGATAGGCCATCCAAGTGACTAAAAACCAATCACATAAGATATAATACTGGCAATGTAACATTCCCTCCTTATTTCATGTTCTTTAAAAGCTCCATCAAGAAATGAATAACTGATTGTTCCATTTTTAGAAATATCTCTTCAAATTCATATTATCTCATAATACTAGAAAATTGGCTGTTTGAAATGAAAGCAAATCTATCAAATGATCCATGCATTTTAATGCATTTAAGGTGCCTTTTCAGAAAAACTACCTATGAAATTGCTGATATAATAATAGCAATAATAATACCCTAATAGCTAGCATTTTTTAAGTATATAAAGAGAACAGAGCACTTTACAAATGCTATTTTTTTATCCTCACAACAACCTTGGGAGGTTGATGCTATTATTAATACTTATTTTACAAATGAAGAAATGGAGTCAGGCAGAGCTTAAGTGATTTGCCCAAGGTCATATAGCTATACAGGCTTGGTGCTCTATTCACTGTGCCCTCTGACTTCTTCAAGTGATATAGTACCTTTTCATATTTTCAAACCTAATTATACCACATCCTTAACAACAGCGATTATTAAAATTACAGACATTTTAAAATCCCAAGAGTCAGAATGGTGAATGTTAATTCAGGAATACTCTGAGGATTTTCCACAGAAAAATGCTTCTCAAACAATAAAAGACTTACACTTCAATAAAGAATTTAGATTTTGGTCCAGACAATAATATTCTTGATTTTTCATAATTTTTCACTATAATTTCTTGAAATAGTTTAACTTACCTCTTTCTCTGGAATAAAGGCACTTGGTCCTCTTGTCGAAGGCTGAGATACTCTGATTCTTTTTTCCTGTTTTTAAAAAAAAGTTACATATTACTGCTGACTTCCTAGGAAAAGTTGTATTTGTCTTATAGTCATTGCAGAAATTTTTAACATGTACATTTATACAAGTGCAGACTGCAGGACCCTAACAAGACATCTCTCCTATGGATATATGAGGAGAATATAAATTCCTTGACAGAAGAAACCAGAAAGTTAAGTTTATTCACTTATTCTCTTGACTATCAATAGCACATAAGGAGTTTGCCAGTTTGTCAGAGGATATCCTGACACAAAATTCAAAATGAAAGATTTTCCCTAATTAATGGTGATGCTCTACAGGTGCTACCATTTGTGAATGGTAATATGCTGATTGTATCCAGCCCTGAAACCCTTTAGGTCTCTTCAATGAAAAAAAACATAATGGAGAAGAAAGTATATCACACAGATTGTCAGATGCTGGGAGAAATGTTCAAGTCTGTCAGCACCCATTTCTAAGAGTACTACAGATGAACAATGAGAAAAGTTCACAGTCAAACAGGGCAAATGAAAGCCATGTCACATATGAGAAACTATGTTGCACTTTGGGGTGATCTAAAGCAGTTTCCTACCACAAAGGTCCACCTGGTGAACACAAATTCTCTCCCAGTGCTACTATAATACTACAAATTATACAACAAATTATACAACAAAATTGCAGCTAAAAGCTAATTTGCAGGTTACAAACAGGACAGTGGAAAGATGTATGCTGAAGCCTGTCTCTAGTTATGGTTTCTCTGTCTCTTGAAATCTTAATGGCATCCTCTATCCCTGGCTCACACTCATTCCAGATTTTTCCCTTCACCTCTCCCATAGCTCTTTTAAGCTGTCAGGGTGATTTTCCTTAAGTGCAAGCCTGCCTGGGCTTATGTTGCACAATGCCCCCATTCTACCAAAAGACACACTTGTGTGGCTCTTCTATTACTTCAAACTTCAAATATGAAATCTTCTGTTTGGCCATATAAAGGGTCCTTTTTGAAAGGGTCCTTTCCTACCTTTCTAGTTTTCCCCTTCTACACTCTCTACAATCCACATTCTGAGCACAGAATATCAGGATTCTGGACATTTGTTCTGGCTAACCACCAGGTCTGAGATTCTCTACTCTTTCCCCTTCACCTGAGCTTCCCTGGCTTCTTTCAGATTCAGTTCATATCACACCTACTGCAGGTAGTCTTTTCTGGACCCCCTCATCTGCTAGTCATACATCTGTGTATGTATTAGATGATTCCCAGTTATTTGCATGTTTAACATAATATAACATTCCCTAATTTTAGATCTGTAACTATCCCTTAATACTTTGACCTATTTTTATTTAATATTCTTTGTATATATTAATTTCCCCAATTGAATGTAATATACCTGAAAGCAAGACTTATTCAGGTTTTATCTTTTGTATTTTTATGAAAAGCACCTATCACAGTGTCTTAAACAAAATAAAACTTAATAAATGCCTGTTAAATTGAACAGAAAACAAACTGTAAAAACACCAAAATGATCTTTTTCAAAATTTGGAAAATTGTTAAGGTTAATCAATTTACTAGCTAGTCCCAACAGATGATGAAGACCAATAAATTCTTCAAATTATGAGCTTTAAATAAAAATGAGAATAAAGTCAGTAGTCTCTCAAAAGGTACTACACCAATGAAAATGCCCTGCTATTTTTATTTTGTAGGCTAGTAAGTACTTGATTAAGTTCTTAAATTCAATTTTCATTCATTCTTCTTTGGGTTATTTTCTGATAAAAAGTAAAACCCCCAAATATGCAAAATGCTGTTGCTATTTCAAGTTCTCTAATCAGCAAATGAAATTTAAATATAAAAGTAGAATTTTACTTTTATTTATTATTTTATACAAGGGATACTTTAAAAGTTTAAAAGTCTTTTTTAAACAATCTATTCAATATGTAAAGCATTCTGCCAAAATAGAAATACTTTACAACAAATATTATGACATAATTCATAATTAATTCCTCCATTAGGAAGACTTACTTACAGCCTCCTAGACATCAATTCTTTGAACCGCAAGTTTATAAATTTTGCCAAACAGAAAATACAGACTGTCAAAAAGAATTCTGAGAAACAGAAATATTATTTGAAGAATGACTTGTATGTCCTCCTCTGGAGAAAGAACTGATAAGTAGAAATTAAGCAAGGGGGGTGGGGGGTTCCATAAACAATTTGACTTAAACAACGGGAACAGAATAAAGCAATATCGTACTCTTCACTTCCTAAGCAGAACACTGATGTCTAGCATATGTTTCACTACAGACTCAGGGACTAGCAATTCAAAGTCAAATATCCTGTGACATTTGATTCAATCCATACTCTCCCCTAACTAGACCTAAATGAAAAGTTTGGAGGAGAGAGGTGAGCTGTCTTGTACATTTTATTCATGGTAGACAGTTTCACTAATAGACTGGCAGAAACTCTGTATTATTCTGTGGATGGACAGATAGATTGACAGAGAGATAGATAGGTCCAGACCTATCATTCCACTTATTTAGTGAACTCTCTGTGAGGAAACCCCATTTATGACAATCCTTGGCAATATAGGACTATGAAGAAGTACCTAGAGGCCTGAGAAATTAAAGAGACTTCCATTAGAAACCAGACTTGAACCCTGGTCTTCCTGACTCAGAAGTCAGTTCTTATCTCTATCCATGATCCCTAGTTGCTTCTTCTTATAGAAAAGAGTTGAGGACACTATAAATTATTGAATTAAAATGACAAGAATGCCAACATGGAATAGCAGTGAAAATTCTTTAAGGAAAAACAAATTAGACTTTTTTATAAAGGGCTAATACATTTACAATGGATTCAAATTTAAAGGGTGGTTCTTTAGTACTGTTTTGTGAACTGAAGGTTAACTTGGCCAAACAAAGCCAGCTAAGAAGAGGTCTACTAATGATATGTCCATCATATGAGGGCCAGCCAAGCCAACTTTGGGGAGGATCATTACCAGAATAATAATAGCCATTTTTAAAAGTCACATAACTCTTCTGCCAAGGAAATTATAAGTTGTATCAGGCAAGGTACTACTATCCAGGCATCATTTTTTTTGTTAGGTTGTAATGAATATAGATATGGCAATGCAGAAATTGAAATTTTCAAATTATGAAACTTTAAATAGCCAACAAATAGATTGCTATGTCAATTTTGCCCAATTACTATTTCTGTGATGCCTTATTTTTAATTTTTTTCCTCTTCAAACAGAATAGGTGACAGAGAAGACCAACACATAGACTTAGAAGAAAATAACGTGAAAAGAAAAAATGTCTTCAAGAATTCATAGAAAAATTAAAGAAAGAGATAAAAGTAGTAGAGTAAATGAGTGATACAAGAAAATTATGAAAAGATTTAACAACTTGATAAAAAACAAAGAAGCACAAAAATACTAAAGAAAATATCACCTCATAAAACAGAATTGGTCTAATAGCAAAAAAAGGCCCAAAAATTCACCAGAGAAAAAAATTCCTTTAAAAGCAGAACTGGCCATGGAAAAAGAGGCACAAGTCACTTGAAGAAAATAATTCTTTTAAAATTGTAGCTGGGCAAGTGGGAGCGAATGACTCCATGAGACATCAAGTAACAATTAAAGTCAAAAGAATGAAAAACTAGAAGAAAATGTGAAATATCTTAACAGAAAAACAACTGATCTGGAAAACAGATCAAGTAGAGATAATTTAATAATTATTGAACTACTTGAATGAGCAAAAGCAGAATCTAGACATTACATTTCAAAGAATTATCAAGGAAAACTCCCCTGGTATCTTAATTTCTGAGGGTAAAACAGAATTGAAAGAATCTACTAATCATCTCCTAAAAGAGACCCCCTAACTGAATACTCAGGAATATTATAACCAAATTCCAGATTTCCCAGGTCAAAGAGAAAATACTTCAAGTAACCAGAAAGAAATAATTCAAATACTGTGGAGTTACAGTCAGTATAACACAAGACTTAGCAGTTTCTACATTAGAGTGGAAGGCTTATTAGTACATGATAGATTAGAGGACAAAAGAAGCTAGGATTACAACCAAGAATAGTCTACCCAGCAAAAATTCTTCAGGAGAAAAATATATATTTAATGAAACAGAGAACTTTCAAGCACAGAGCTGAATAGAAAATTTAACATTCAGACATGAGACTCAAGAGAAGTATAGAAAGGTAAAAAGGAAAGAGGAATCATAAAGAACTCAATAAATAGTTTACATTCCTATGTGGGAAGATCATACACGTAACTCCTAAGAACTTTATCATTAGGGCAATTAAAAGGAACTTGCATAGACATACAGCATGAGGGTGAGCTGATTATGTTAGAATGATCTAAAAAAATGAAGGGGTAAGAAAGGGAATGGACTGGGAGAAAGGGGAAAGAAGAGGTAAAATAGAGAAATTTTTCTCACATAAAAGAGGTATTCAAAGAAAAGCTTTTTCAGTAGTGGGGAAAATGAGGCAATGCTTTAACCTTGCTCTCATTGGAACTCAGATACAGACACACACACACAGACACATACACACAGAGTTGTGAATGGAAATCTAACTTACCAAATATGGAAATAGAAGGGGAAGGAGATAATAAAAAGAGAGGGAGTGGAGATTATAAAAGGGATGGTGAATTAAGGGAGGTTATGGTTCGAAGCAAAATAGACTTTTAAGGAGGGACAGAATAAAACCAAAAGAAGAAAATGGAATAGTGGAAAACACATTTATCATAACTGGGAATGGGAATGGGATGAGCTCATTCATAAAACATTAGTGGGTAAAAAAATGGATACCAGATCAGATCTCAGATATCTAGGATCCAAAACAATATGAGGTTTTTTAGAGATACACTTAAAAGAGAAAGATACTCACAGAGTTAAAATAAAGGGCTCAAGTCAAATTTAATATGCTTTAGCTGAATTTAAAAAGGCAAGGATGACAATCATCATCTCAGACAAAGCAAAAATAGACCTAATTTAAAAAGACAGCCAGGAAAATTGTATTTTGGTAAAAGTAACATAAAAATGTAGTAATACCAACATTTTTTGCAATAAATTCCTCTGATAGAGGGCTCATTTATCAAATACATATATACTGAGTACAGAAATGAGTCAAATTTACAAAAAGAGACATTCTCCCATTGACAAATGGTCAAAAGAAATCAAAGCTATCAATAATTCTATGAAAATTGAAAAATCACTATTGATTAGACAAAAGCAAATTAAAACTCTGATGTACCATCTATCAGAAATAACAAATGCTGGAAGTGATGAGGGGAAAATGGGTACACTAATGAACTGTTAGAGGAAAACTGTTCCAAACATTCTGGAGAATAAAATTATGTCCAAAGAGCTATAAAGCTATGCATGACCTCTGACCCAGATACCATTATCAGTCCTGTAGAGTTCAAAGGAAAAAAAAAGAAATATATGTACCAAAATATTTAGAGAACAAACCTTTTTTATGTAAAAGAGATTGAAGGGATGCTTATCAATTGGGCAATGGCTGTAAATTGTGGTATATGATGGTGATGAAGTACTATTGTGCTATAAGAAAAGAACAAGGTGGGAGTGGCTTCAGGTAAAAAATAATAAGACTGACAATTAACTAATACAAATTGAATTGAGAAGAACCAGGAGAAAATTGTGCATACAAACAGCAATGTTGTAATGATGACCAATTGTGAAAGGCTTGACTATTCTCATAAAAATAATCCAAGAACATTCCAAAGGACTCATGATGAAAAAATGCTATCTACCTCCACAGGGAGAACTGATGAACTCTTGCAAACTGAAGTAAAATTTTCTTATTTTACTTTTCTTGTTTTGTTTTTTAAAATATGGCTACATTATAAAACTGTGCATATCCTTTGATCCAGTAATACCATTACTAAGTCAGTATCCTAAACAGATTTTTTAAAAAGGTAAAAGTACCTGTTCATGCAGAAATATTTACAGCACATCTTTTTGTGGTGACAAAGAACTGGAAACTGAGGGGTTGTCCATCAATTGGGGAATAGTTGAACAAGTTGTGGTGTAAAACTATAATAGAATGCTACTGTGCTATAAAAAATGACAGGAAAGATGATAAGAAAAACCTGGAAAGACCTACATGAACTGAGGCAAAGTGAAGTGAGGAGAACATTATATACAGTAAAAGCAATATCATATGATGAACATTTATGAATGACTTAACTATTCATAGAAATATAGTGATCCAAGAAAGTCTTCGAGGACTCATGATGAAAAACATTTTTCTCCAGAGAAAGAACTGGTGGAATCTGAATGCAGATTGAGAACACTGTATTTTGCTTTATTTCTTCATTTTTCTTTAGTTTATCCAAGTTCTCTTTCATAATATGACTAATATGGAAAGATGTTTTATACTATTAACACATGCAAAATCTGTATCAGATTGCTAGCTAGCTGTTTCAGGGACAGGAAGGAAAGACAGGGAGGGTGAGAATTTGTCTCAAATTAAAAAAAAATTAAATGCTTTTTCATGTAGTTGAAAAAAGATTAAAATATTAAGCATTTAAAAGAAAAATTGTGGCTAAATTATAAATGTTTTGCATTATTTCACATGCATAACTGACATCATACTGATTAGTTTCTCAGAGGGTGGGGGAGGGATGGGAGGAGACAATTTAGAAATCAAAATTTTAAAACAATGTTAAAATAAAAAATGTAAATAAATAGTATGTATCAGTATCAATCTCCTACATCTGGAGATCAGTTTTAGCCATACTTGAGGCAAAGATTTCTTTCCCAACTCAATGGTTTTTCTTAATCTAATTGTATAGATATTTGTACAAATGCCTTTTAATTTTATGATCAAAACTGATCTTGTCTTTTGCTATTTTCCCTTTTATTGATTATGAATTTACTCTAACCATAGCCCTGAAAGATACCTCATTTTTCTCTCATCTTTTAAATTCTGTGATCTTTAACAATTAGGGAAGAGTTTATCCATTTAACAATAAGAAGTATAGTGTAGTGAAACCAAGAAGACCTGGGTTCAAGTCCAGCCTCTAGAACAGCATTGGCAAATTTTTTTTGAGTTCAAGTGCCCAGAAGGCAAATTCAAACTTCCTATCAGTCCCCAGCATTATCCTTGAGAGCAGAGGGAAGAAGTGCTTGCTTTGGGTGGCTGGACTTAGGGGTGGGGTATGCAAAAAATATCCTCAGGCACTGGGAAGAGGGGGAACTGAGCATCTCCCCAAGCGCCAGCTCTGCATCCATGCTACTACTTCGCCAATGCTGCTCTAGA